>NC_090702.1:1168057-1253057 GCF_040954835.1 Lepisosteus oculatus
ACTCACAAATACACACTCCTCACAGATACAAACTCACAGGTACATTCTCACAAATACACACTCCTCACAAGTACACTCTCACAAATACACACTCTCACAAATACACACTCCTCACAAGTACACTCTCACAAATACACACTCCTCACAAATACACACTCACAAATACACACTCCTCACAAGTACACACTCACAAATACACACTCCTCACAAGTACACTCTCACAGATACAAACTCACAAGTACACTCACAAATACACACTGCTCACAAGTACACACTCACAGATAAACACTCCTCACAGATACACACTCACAAACACACACTTTTTCCAGTCCTCTTCCACTCCCCTCCTCGTCCTCGTTTTGCCTGTCCTACCGCAGACAGGACGGCCGGACAGTCCACTTGAGCAAGACACGTCTCCGCCGGCCTGCCCGTCGTTCCGTCTGTCTGCCTGTCCGCTGGCCTGTCCGCCTGTCCCTCTGCCCGTCTGTCTGTCCGCTGGTCTGGCCGTCTGGCCGTCTGTCCATCTGTCTGTCCGCTGGCCTGTCCGTCTGTCCGTCTGTCCCTCTGCCCGTCTGTCCGTCTGTCCATCTGTCAGTCCGCCGGCCCGTCCGCGTGTCTTGTGTGCGTGCCCGTGGACGTGTGTGTGTGTGTGCGTGCGGGACTGGGTGTGGGGGGGGGCATCGCGTCTCTGAAATCGGTGGGTTTTTCTCCTGTTTCCCGAAATCCGATTTCCACGGGGCGCGGGGCAGTCCGTGGCCTCTCGGCAGCGAAACTGGGTGAATCTCTGCGAAGCAGGAAGCTCTTAAGACGCGAGAGAGGGGAGAGAGAGAGAGGGAGGAGAGGAGAGGGACAGAGAGAGGAGGGGGGGAGAGAGAGAGGGAGAGGGAGAGAGAGAGAGGGAGAGGAAGCGAGAGAGAGAGAGAGGGAGGGAGGCAGAAGAGGAGCCGACATCGAATATACGTTTTTGCTGCTTACTGCCGCGACAGGAGGAATAGGCGGGCGGCGATGCGTGCGCGCCGTGACCCGTCCGGGGCTGCAGATCCAGCGGTGTCGCCTGCATGGGCGCAGAGCCGGGCTGGCTGAACCCATCGCCGCAGCATCTTCAAGGTTTGTCCCTGAGCGGGAGTGTGTGTGTGTCTGTGTGTGTGTGTCTGTGTGCGTGTGTGCGCGCCGCGCGGCGCCCGGTGTGAAATTGTGCAGATCGCGGCTCTGGCGTTCCGGACGCGCGGGGCAGCTCCGGGAGGTGATGTACGTATCCGAGCCGTTCGCCGAACCGAACCGAGCCGAGCCCGCCAGAATAAAATCCCGTTTCCCCGTCGTCGGCAGTAAAGGCGTGAAGGTTGTTTGTTTTTTTTTTACCTTTTAAGAGAAAAAAAAAGGGGGGGGGTGGTTGATTGAAACTGATTGATTGAAACCCACCCCCACCCCCCCAAAAAAACGAAAGAAAATGAAATGAAAAATAAAGGAACGAACATCGGACACGAGGTGTCAGCCGACGCGAAAAGACGGTGGAGTCGAATTTATGCGGCAGACCGGCGGGGTTGTGTGTGTGTGTGTGAGTGAGTGAGTGAGAGAGAGAGAAACCGTTTCTAGACCCAAAATAAATTAAATAAATATCACCCCCCAACACGGAACACCTCCGTCTATTAACCCCGGTTTTGACGTGGGCGAGCAGGCTACGGGGAAGGCACCAGCACGGCTGATAATGACTAATTAACGTCTTCCGTTGAATTACATTGATTTTTTTATTTTCGCAGAGAGCTGGCGATACGGTTGTCCTCTCTGCCACCCCCCAATATGTGTGTACAGATATATGTGTGTGTATACAGTGTGTGTGTGTGTGTGCGTGCGGTCAGGTATGATGATTTTTCTAACCCGTTGCCTTTCTGCTGCTGTTGGCTTGGCTGGGCTCTGGACGCGGCAGCTACAGTTACAGTGTCAGCGCGATGTATTCTAATGTATCAGAAGCGCTGTGTCGTTGTCGTGTGTCGTATGGAGGTGTCTCCGGGGGAATTTAAGCTTGAGATAACGCCTATTATTATCATCATCAATATTATTCTTTTTACAGCTTAGACGACAGAGCATGTTCCTTGAGATGGTGTTTTGAGTTTTCTGGGGTGGTGTTGGGGAGGGGGAGGCGGGGAATTGTGTACGAAGGAAGACGAGCTGATCCCCCAAACCGGTGCAGATTCTCGTTTTTGCGCATCCAGGTGGTTTTTTTTTTTTAGATGAATATGATTATTGTCGTCGTAGTTGTTGTCCTTATTAAGATCGAGGCCCGGGCTGACAAACGGAGTCTCCTCTCTCGCTGTCTCTACCCCCCCACACACACACACACGTCTATTGAAGGAAGAGACCGACGAGCCGGGGAGTGCGGCCTACACCAACTGCTCGAAGCCACCCGGCTCAATTTTGGGGTGCCTGGGGAGAGCCGCAGGGAAACGGGGGGGGGGGGGAGGGTTACCCCCCGCCGCCATCATCCTCCTCCTCCACCACCCCAACACCCCCACCGCCTCCCAAATTAGTTAACCCAATCCCGACTCGTTTTAATTAAGGCCAAAACAGAGAGGGGGAGACGCACACAGACAGGAAATCGTGAAATTGGCGGATTTGTCAACCGTGACTTCAACCTGAGGAAAAACTGCAACGTTTTGTTTTTTTTTTAATCATCCGTTGAGCTATAGTCCAGCTCCCACAAATGTGTTACAAATAGGGGGTGGGCGCACAACTATTTAAAAAAAAATCAAGGAAGAAAATTGCGTTTTTCCGTTTTCTTCCAGCCCGGCGACGGCCCGCGTTAACCTACAATCCCAAAACGCGTGGTTGCTGCAGGTACATTCTCACAACACGTGTCTTTCCTTTAAAGCAAAAAAAAAAAGGTTTTGTCACAGGTGAAGTAATAATGTCTCTTCGTGGAGCAGCACAGTTCCCACGGCGAGCCGTCGTGTAGACAATGAAAGCATTGATCTGGGGGATGAGAAACGTGGATGTTCATTGAAACTCCCTCCGATGGGTATTACGGCCGGTGTGTTACCGTGACTAGACTAGTCCTTCCGCTAACTGACGGTTAATACTGTGCATTTGATCGTCTACCTTCGTTAGAAAATCCCACCCGTGGAATTTCTTCACACGCCAGGCAAGCAGGAAAAAAAAAAGCTTTTCAGACGAACAGCTGGGCTTGTTAGCTCATGAATCCCCCAAACCGACTTTTACACCAAAAAATCAATTTGATACGTCTCGGATCTACTTGTGGCCTCGCTAGAGAAGTAAACTTTGTAGATTTTCTTTTTAAAAAAATGCTCCGTTCATTCTCCGAGAGGGTTAAACACACGCATAAGGGCCATATTTAGGTTCCGGGGACTCTGACAACCTTAAATCATAAGAGGTCGTTTGTTATTTCTGTATTGGTATCGCTTTCATGGTGACAGGTGCGATCCAGATCATTTTCATGTACTAACTTCTAGTTTGGGGGCATTTTTCTGATTCCTTTAACAAATAGTATATTATTTCAAACTGGCTCTCAAGGTTAAGGTATCCACACGAAAATTAACTTGTCAGTTGTACCAGGTTAAAGGGTGAAATGTCGTGTTGTGTGTTTCGCAGTCGACGTGACCGAATCTCGCTTCAGATTTTTTTTTAAATCTTTTGACCAGCCCACGTCGGTAAACCTCAAAATAATCATCTGAACAAAAATAGACTGAATTATTGGGGTTTGAACACATCCCTTCGAGGCGAACGAGCCGGCCGGGACCCGGATCGTCGGTTTAATCAGTAAAACCCCGAGTGGGAGGGCTCGAAGTTTAAATATTTACAATTTTGGTTGTTTTTTTTTTTACAGTACTCTGGCCGAGGGGTTTTTGTCAATATCAATATCGATGTCTCAGTGAGATTTAGCTTGAATTGTTTTAGATTTAATTTGCTCGAATTGACGTTCATCTTTCTCTGTGTCTGTGTGTGTGTGTGTGTGTCTCTGTGGCGGGCGGGGGCTTTTCTCTGAACGGGCCACGGGTTCCGACAGTGGGCAGGCCTCCTCCTCGACCCCTGGACCGCGGTGTCGGGTTATGGACCAGCCGAACTCGGGGAGGTGTCGAGCGGGGCTCTGCGGGCCTCGGAGGGCCGCCGCCGCAGCCGAGCCGGAGCGACTCAAAATGGTGAGTGCGTGGTTACCACGGCAACCGGCCTCAGCTTCCATTTCAGAGCGTGGGAGAGAAAGGAGGGAGGGAGAGAGAGGAGAGAGGAGAGAGGGAGAAGGTGGGGGGATGGGAGCAGACGCTCTGAGGGGGACATTGCTCGGGAGACGGAGGGGCGATGCGTCGTCTCGTCCCGCGGAGTGCCGCCGAGAGGGTTTTCCTCCGCCACGTCTGCGATCGCATTATCAATAACGCTGATCATTGACCGCCGGCACCGATCAATGCAACTGATTGATAATACAGACCGCCAGCGCTGCCCAGCGGCACCCGATACACTGATCAATAATGCTGACGGGGCTGACACACTGTCTGACTGGCTGATGACACACTAAGTGACACGCTGAGAGAGTCACACACTGACGGATTGACACACTGGCTGACTGGCTGATGACGCACTGATTGACACATGGACTGTGTGACACACTCTGACTGACACACTGAACAGTTCGCACACCGCCTGGACTGAATCGTCACAGTCTGACCGACACACTGAGCGACTGACAATCTGACTGAAAGACACAGTAAGATACTGATTGATACCCTGACTGCATGTCTGACACACTGACTAACACTCTGACTGACTGACACACTGACTGACACAGTGAATATGATACTGACTGACTGACACAGTGAATACGATACTGACTGACACACTGACTGACTGACGCAGTGAATACGATACTGACCGACACACTGACTGACTGACACACTGACTGACAGAGTGAATAAGATACTGACTGACACACTGACTGACTGACACACTGACACAGTGAATAAGATACTGACTGACACACTGACTGACTGACACACTGTCTGACACAGTGAATACGATACTGACTGACACACTGACTGACTGACACACTGACACAGTGAATAAGATACTGACTGAGACACTGACTGACTGACACACTGACACAGTGAATAAGATACTGACTGAGACACTGACTGACTGGCACACTGACACAGTGAATAAGATACTGACTGACACACTGCTCGCCTAACTCTCCTCTCTCTGGGTGGTCTCGCCTGACAGTGGCTCTGTGGGTGTGGAGGGTGGGCAGTGAGTTTTGGGAGTGTGGTCCTGCCTTTCACCTTTCAGTTGGGAGAATATTCCAGTTGTGTGGCAGGAGTTGGATAGAGAATTCTGACCACTGGGACAGTGGAGTTTCCAGGGAGTGTGTGACAGTAACACACAGTTCTGCTTGCTTACTGGTACCTAGAAAAATGTTGAAGAGATTGAGTCATTCAATACATTTTGTCAGTGTCAGATAGATAATTATCTCCAATAAGAGTCTGTACAGGTGTGTGTGTCTATACAGTGTCTCCAGTAAGAGCCTGTACAGGTGTGTGTCTATACAGTGTCTCCAGTAAGAGTCTGTACAGGTGTGTGTGTCTGTACAGTGTCTCCAGTAAGAGTCTGTACAGGTGTGTGTCTGTACAGTGTCTCCAGTAAGAGCCTGTACAGGTGTGTGTCTATACAGTGTCTCCAGTAAGAGTCTGTACAGGTGTGTGTGTCTATACAGTGTCTCCAGTAAGAGTCTGTACAGGTGTGTGTCTATACAGTGTCTCCAGTAAGAGTCTGTACAGGTGTGTGTCTGTACAGTGTCTCCAGTAAGAGTCTGTACAGGTGTGTGTGTCTATACAGTGTCTCCAGTAAGAGTCTGTACAGGTGTGTGGCTGTACAGTGTCTCCAGTAAGAGTCTGTACAGGTGTGTGTCTGTACAGTGTCTCCAGTAAGAGTCTGTACAGGTGTGTGTGTCTATACAGTGTCTCCAGTAAGAGTCTGTACAGGTGTGTGTCTATACAGTGTCTCCAGTAAGAGTCTGTACAGGTGTGTGTCTATACAGTGTCTCCAGTAAGAGTCTGTACAGGTGTGTGTGTCTATACAGTGTCTCCAGTAAGAGTCTGTACAGGTGTGTGTCTATACAGTGTCTCCAGTAAGAGTCTGTACAGGTGTGTGTGTCTATACAGTGTCTCCAGTAAGAGTCTGTACAGGTGTGTGTCTGTACAGTGTCTCCAGTAAGAGTCTGTACAGGTGTGTGTCTATACAGTGTCTCCAGTAAGAGTCTGTACAGGTGTGTGTCTATACAGTGTCTCCAGTAAGAGTCTGTACAGGTGTGTGTCTATACAGTGTCTCCAGTAAGAGTCTGTACAGGTGTGTGTGTCTGTACAGTGTCTCCAGTAAGAGTCTGTACAGGTGTGTGTGTCTGTACAGTGTCTCTAGTAAGAGTCTGTACAGGTGTGTGTCTGTACAGTGTCTCCAGTAAGAGTCTGTACAGGTGTGTGTGTCTGTACAGTGTCTCCAGTAAGAGTCTGTACAGGTGTGTGTCTGTACAGTGTCTCCAGTAAGAGTCTGTACAGGTGTGTGTGTCTATACAGTGTCTCCAGTAAGAGTCTGTACAGGTGTGTGTGTCTATACAGTGTCTCCAGTAAGAGTCTGTACATGTGTGTGTCTGTACAGTGTCTCCAGTAAGAGTCTGTACAGGTGTGTGTCTGTACAGTGTCTCCAGTAAGAGTCTGTACAGGTGTGTGTCTGTACAGTGTCTCCAGTAAGAGTCTGTACAGGTGTGTGTGTCTATACAGTGTCTCCAGTAAGAGTCTGTACAGGTGTGTGTCTGTACAGTGTCTCCAGTAAGAGTCTGTACAGGTGTGTGTCTATACAGTGTCTCCAGTAAGAGTCTGTACAGGTGTGTGTCTATACAGTGTCTCCAGTAAGAGTCTGTACAGGTGTGTGTGTCTATACAGTGTCTCCAGTAAGAGTCTGTACAGGTGTGTGTGTCTGTACAGTGTCTCCAGTAAGAGTCGTTACAGGTGTGTGTCTATACAGTGTCTCCAATAAGAGTCTGTACAGGTGTGTGTCTGTACAGTGTCTCCATTAAGAGTCTGTACAGGTGTGTGTGTCTATACAGTGTCTCCAGTAAGAGTCTGTACAGGTGTGTGTGTCTGTACAGTGTCTCCAGTAAGAGTCTGTACAGGTGTGTGTCTGTACAGTGTCTCCAGTAAGAGTCTGTACAGGTGTGTGTGTCTGTACAGTGTCTCCAGTAAGAGTCTGTACAGGTGTGTGTCTGTACAGTGTCTCCAGTAAGAGTCTGTACAGGTGTGTGTACAGTGTCTCCAGTAAGAGTCTGTACAGGTGTGTGTATAGTGTCTCCAATAAGAGTTATCTGTTTTACTGTATTTTTCATAAACTTTGATACTACGGTAGTATTGTCTACAAGGTGTGAGATATTTTGTCATGATAATCTAGAAGCTAATTCTGGGAAGGTCTGGTTTGTCTGTGAACGTTGCTACAGATTCTCAAAGGCAGGTATGAGACGATTTCTATCATATTGCTAAGTCAGTGGCGTTGAAGTCAAAGATCTGGCAGAGTATCTTAGGCAGGTATGGAGCATTTCCTGTCTGTAGCCTGACCTCACCTGGTCTCAGGAGCTCAGCAGGGCTGGGTCCGGTCAGCACCAGGAAGGTGGACCACCAGAGGAAACCAGGTTGCTGTCCTAAGTGGTGTTGGTGCACCAGTAGGGGACAGTCTGCCCACTGAACTAGAATTTCCAAACCAATGCCTCATCCAGCAGTTGGGTTGCACCCTCACGAGTGCGATCGAGAGATGAGAAATGTATCAATTATTTGGTGTGACTCTTCTATCGGGGGGCCTTGCAGCCTAACCCCCCCGCCCCCCACAGTATTGTGAGGAATGAGCCAGGGTGCCGCTGCAGGGGTTGTAGGGGGATGCGAGAGAGATACACAAAGGAGATGTAACGAACAGTTCTTTCCGGACCCTATGCGGACAACACAATCCGAAGAAGTGGGGGAACACTGGGGAAACGTCATGCAGGAATACGGGGCTGAAGACAGGGGGGCGTGTCCAAGGTGCGCTGGTGCACGGGGGAGGTGTGGCCGAGGCGAACAATCCAAAAGAGTAATCCTTAGAGTATCCAAAACACAAGGGTAAGTCCAAAACCAGGAGATCCATCAAAACACGGAATTAAAACACGAAGGCCGGGTCGGAACCGGCGGACACAGAACAGGAACGGGAACCGAGATTAAAACCTTAACGGGACCAGGCGCTTCCTGGTCCCGGACTCGCACGGCACGGAAATCAGATGCAGAGCCCGGATGAGCGTCAGCGCCTGGCTTTTAAGGTGGGCTGGGAAAAGGGATCAGGTGCACAGAATAAAGTCTTAAGTGAAAGGGCTGGAGCACCCTTAAGGAGGGGGGACTATAATCGTGACAGGAGAGTCCCGGGTGCGATTCCTGGATACGTAGGTGTGCAGGAGTGGGCGAGAGGAGGCTCTGACCTCTCACCCCGTGTGGTGGCCGGAGTTCGGACGTTGTGGACGCTGACCGCGAGGGATGTTTCTCGGGCGGCGCCCCCCTCTGTGTGCGGAGGAGAACGGGACCTGTCCTCCCGGGACACAGAACAAGAGTTCTCCACGAACTCCCCCCCGGCCCGCGGACCCGCGAACCCGGGAGGCCGAGGCGTGAGACGGGCAGCTCCGCGCTGCGCGCCCGGCCACGCCCTGGAAACCCAGAGCCTGATTGGCCGCTCCCGAAGGCTGCTCTTCCGATACGGGGATCCCCTCCGGCGCCCGGTTCTGGGCTGGCCAGCCCCGAGCCACCCGCGCGACCGCCCCCCCCCCCCAACGATGGAGGCGGCGAGGGGGGCGAGATTTGAGTGGCAGAGCTTTACTGGGGCGTCCCGTTTCCTGCCTGTCACGCCCTGCACACCTGGTGCGAGCTGCAGCTTTGTCCTGTGCCCAGTGCCCAGTGATTCTCCACGTCTTTCCCAGACTGGACCAGCGATCTCTGGACTGTAGGGGTACAGTGTGACCCAGACTGGACCGGCGATCTCTGGACTGTAGGGGTACAGTGTGACCCAGACTGGACCAGTGATCTCTGGTCTGTAGGGGTACAGTGTGACCCAGACTGGACCGGCGATCTCTGGACTGTAGGGGTACAGACTGACCCAGACTGGACCGGCGATCTCTGGACTGTGGGGTTACAGTGTGACCCAGACTGGACCAGTGATCTCTGGACTGTGGGGGTACAGTGTGACCCAGACTGGACCGGTGGTCTCTGGACTGTGGGGGTACAGTGTGACCCAGACTGGACCAGTGATCTCTGGACTGTAGGGGTACAGACTGACCCAGACTGGACCAGTGATCTCTGGACTGTAGGGGTACAGTGTGACCCAGACTGGACCAGTGATCTCTGGACTGTAGGGGTACAGTGTGACCCAGACTGGACCGGCGATCTCTGGACTGTAGGGGTACAGTGTGACCCAGACTGGACCAGCGATCTGGACTGTAGGGGTACAGTGTGACCCAGACTGGACCAGCGATCTCTGGACTGTAGGGATACAGTGTGACCCAGACTGGACCGGTGGTCTCTGGACTGTGGGGGTACAGACTGACCCAGACTGGACCAGTGAGCTCTGGTCTGTAGGGGTACAGTGTGACCCAGACTGGACCAGTGATCTCTGGACTGTAGGGGTACAGTGTGACCCAGACCGGACCGGTGATCTCTGGACTGTAGGGGTACAGTGTGACCCAGACTGGACCGGCGATCTCTGGACTGTAGGGGTACAGTGTGACCCAGACTGGACCAGTGATCTCTGGACTGTAGGGGTACAGACTGACCCAGACTGGACCAGCGATCTGGACTGTAGGGGTACAGTGTGACCCAGACTGGACCAGTGATCTCTGGACTGTAGGGGTACAGACTGACCCAGACTGGACCAGTGATCTCTGGACTGTGGGGGTACAGTGTGACCCAGACTGGACCAGCGATCCCTGGACTGTAGGGGTACAGTGTGACCCAGACTGGACCAGTGATCTCTGGACTGTAGGGGTTACAGTGTGACCCAGACTGGACCATGATCTCTGGACTGTAGGGGTACAGACTGACCCAGACTGGACCAGTGATCTCTGGACTGTAGGGGTACAGACTGACCCAGACTGGACCAGTGAGCTCTGGTCTGTAGGGGTACAGTGTGACCCAGACTGGACCAGTGATCTCTGGACTGTAGGGGTACAGACTGACCCAGACTGGACCAGTGATCTCTGGACTGTAGGGGTTACAGTGTGACCCAGACTGCACCGGCGATCTCTGGACTGTAGGGGTACAGACTGACCCAGACTGGACCAGTGATCTCTGGACTGTAGGGGTACAGACTGACCCAGACTGGACCAGTGAGCTCTGGTCTGTAGGGGTACAGTGTGACCCAGACTGGACCAGCGATCTCTGGACTGTAGGGGTACAGACTGACCCAGACTGGACCGGTGATCTCTGGACTGTAGGGGTACAGTGTGACCCGGACTGGACCGGTGATCTCTGAACTGTAGGGGTACAGTGTGACCCAGACTGGACCGGTGATCTCTGGACTGTAGGGGTACAGTGTGACCCAGACTGGACCAGTGAGCTCTGGACTGTAGGGGTACAGTGTGACCCAGACTGGACCGGCGATCTCTGGACTGTAGGGGTACAGTGTGACCCAGACTGGACCAGTGAGCTCTGGACTGTGGGGGTACAGTGTGACCCAGACTGGACCAGCGATCTCTGGACTGTAGGGGTACAGTGTGACCCAGACTGGACCAGCGATCTCTGGACTGTAGGGGTACAGTGTGACCCAGACTGGACCAGCGATCCCTGGACTGTAGGGGTACAGTGTGACCCAGACTGGACCAGCGATCTCTGAACTGTAGGGGTACAGTGTGACCCAGACTGGACCAGCGATCTCTGGACTGTGGGGGTACAGTGTGACCCAGACTGGACCAGCGATCTCTGGACTGTAGGGGTACAGTGTGACCCAGACTGGACCAGTGAGCTCTGGACTGTAGGGGTACAGTGTCTGGCTGGAGAGAGACAGACGAGACTTTACCGAGGTGTGAGCGCAGCCCAGCCCAAGACCAGATAAAAACAGGCAGCAGGAAAATACGGAAAATTAAAACAAGTACAGCAATCCGAAATGAAATCAATAATAATAATAATAATAATTGCTTACACTTATATAGCGCTTTTCTGGACACTCCACTCAAAGTGCTTTACAGGTCATGGGGATCCCCTCCACCCCCACCAGTGTGCAGCCCCACCTGGATGATGTGACGGCAGCCATAGTGCACCAGTACACTCCCCACACCCCAGCTCTCAGTGGGGAGGAGAGCAGAGTAATGAAGCCAATTCATAGAGGGGGATTATTAGGAGGCCATGATTGGTAAGGGCCAATGGGAAATTTGGCCAGGACACCGGGGTTACACCCCTACTCTTTTCGAGAAACGCCCTGGGATTTTTAATGACCACAGAGAGTCAGGACCTCGGTTTTACGTCTCATCCGAAAGACGGCACCTGTTTACAGTATAGTGTCCCCATCACTATACTGGGGCATGAGGACCCACACAGACCGCAGGGTGAGCGCCCCCTGCTGGCCCCACTAACACCTCTTCCAGCAGCAACCTTAGTTTTTCCCAGGAGGTCTCCCATCCAGGTACTGACCAGGCTCACACCTGCTTAGCTTCAGTGGGGCTGCCAGTTGTGAGTTGCAGGGTGATATGGCTGCTGGCTTAAATAGAGCAATAGAGCTGGGTGTGTGCAAAATCTGCTCATAGTCACTGTAAAACAATCCAGTATGTGCAAAAGTGCGCACAGGTATTAACAGATTGAGTGTCCAACGAGTGGATCAGTGCTCCATGCTGTCCACAGACGAGCAGGTGAAGACCAGCAGTCCTTGGCACGGGCAGTGTTACACACCCCGAGAGGGAGGAGCTGGTTCTGCTCTGCTCCCGGCTCAGCACTGGGGGTCCGGGGTCGCTCCTGTCCGCGGGCCCGAGGGGCACAGGTTCCTGCCCTGCCGTCGTCCGGCCCCCCGAGCCCGGGCCGGCCTCCGTGTTGCCCCGTAGGGTCGCGTAGGGTCTTTGTCATTCCTCGGCACGCCCCTTCCGACATCCTGTTTCCTGCCCCCACCCCCCGTTTCCGGTTAGCAGGTGCTGTCAAGCACGCCCGTTTTTCCGCGCCCAGTTTTCGGGAGTGTTCCCCAGACCATTCACCCCCCTCTTGCTGACTCGCACCCCTCGCGCCCCCCCCCCCGTCTGCTCCCGCCCCTCCAGCTCATCGCAGAGGGGCTCCCCCTCAGCCAGGGGGCGTGGCCCCCAGTATCGCGGCCCCGCTCCTCGCTGCGGTCGGGGGGGGCCCGTGCGAGGTGCTCTGGCGGCCGCAGGGTACGGAGCGAGCGCCCGTCTCCGGGAAGCGTCCCATCAGGCCCTCGGGGGCGAAGGGGCGAAACCGGAATCGTGGGCCGTTGACGTCGGCCGAGTCGCGCCAGGAGTCCTCTCTGCGGAGTGAGCCGGCACCGCTGTCGCGCGCGGAGGGGTCGGCATCACTCGTAGCAGTCCCGCAGCCGACGCGGCTATCCGGAGCGGATGATATCGGGACCGGCGCTCCCACTGCTGCCCGTCACAAGGCCGTCTCTGCTCGAACAGATTCTGGCACACAGCAAACCCAGAAAGGCACGGGCCTGCTATCTGGCCGCCTTTGAAGCTAACTTGCTCCGACCCAAAATCCTCTTCAGGACCGGTAAGACACTGGACTGGGGTTCTGGAGTGGTGTGATGTAGATGCTGTTCAGGATCAGTAAGACATCAGACTGGGGTTCTGGAGTGGTGTGATGTAGATACTGTTCAGGATCAGTCAGACATCAGACTGAGGTCCTGGAGTGGTGTGATCTAGACCCTCTTCAGGATCAGTCAGACATCAGACTGGGGTTCTGGAGTGGTGTGATGTAGATACTCTTCAGGATCAGTAAAACATCACACTGGGGTTCTGGAGTGGTGTGAACGAGACCCTCTTCAGGATCAGTAAGACATCAGACTGGGGTTCTGGAGTGGTGTGATGTAGATACTCTTCAGGATCAGTAAGACATTAGTCTGGGGTTCTGGAGTGGTGTGATTGAGATCCTCTTCAGGATCAATCAGACCTTAGACTGGGGTTCTGGAGTGGTGTGATGTAGATACTCTTCAGGATCAGTCAGACATCAGACTGGGGTTCTGGAGTGGTGTGATGTAGATCCTCTTCAGGATCAGTAAGACATTAGTCTGGGGTTCTGGAGTGGTGTGATGTAGATCCTCCTCAGGATCAGTCAGACATCAGACTGGGGTTCTGGAGTGGTGTGATGTAGATACTCTTTAAGATCAGTAAAACATCAGACTGGGGTTCTGGAGTGATCTGATCGAGACCCTCTTCAGGATCAGTCAGACATCAGACAGGGGTTCTGGAGTGGTGTGATGTAGATGCTGTTCAGGATCAGTCAGACATCAGACTGGGGTTCTGGAGTGGTGTGATGTAGACGCTGTTCAGGATCAATCAGACATCAGACTGGGGTTCTGGAGTGGTCTGATCGAGATCCTCCTCAGGATCAGTAAGACATCAGACGGAGGTTCTGGAGTGGTGTGATCGAGATCGGGTTCTTCTGCGGATCCCGCTGGCTCAGGCAGTACCTGGAGAAGGGCCGCGACCTCCGGGACAGCTCTTGCTGACCTGCTCGGACCTGTGGGGACTCGGGGGACCCTGTTGGGCCGCTGGCGATGGGACAGTGAGCGCACTGAGCTGCAGAGTGATCCAGCAGCTGGCACCTGCTCCACAGAGGCGGAGGGGGTGACACACACCCCCCCCCCTCATACTGCTGCCGGCCTTCCTCAACACCCCTCTGCCTGTACAGGATATTAAAACCCAATTATTGTGCTTCTTACTGTCACTCATTTTCTCTACCTGGGTCCACCTGGGTGCAGGGGTGGGATCGCAAGTCACTCTGGCCCGACCAGCACCTCTTCCAGCAGGAGTCTCCCCTCCAGGTACTGGCCAGGCTCCCCCTGCTGGGCTCCAGTGGGCTGTGGGTAGATAGTGAGGAGTAACAAGGAGGCTGGTGGGGTGTCTTGCCAGTTGGGTGTTTGGGGGCTCAGGTGAGGGGCGATGTAGCGTGATCGAAGGTTTGTTTTGCAGCTGGGCCCTGAACTGCCAGTGCTGATCGCTGTCCGCTAACGGATTCTCTTGCTTGTTTGACAAATACCAAAGAGCAGTCGCTTGAGCAAGGTCACTGTGCACGACTCTGGCCACCATGCTAACAAAAAAGATACTGCTGCTCTTGGAGAGAGAGGACTAGGAGTGAACCTTGACATGTAAATCCTGCAGTCCAGAGCTCACTGGTCCAGTTTGGGTCACACTGTACCCCTATAGTCCAGTCTGGGTCACACTGTACCCCTACAGTCCAGAGATCACTAGTCCAGTCTGGGTCACACTGTACCCCTACAGTCCAGTGATCGCTGGTCCAGTCTGGGTCACACTGTATCCCTACAGTCCAGAGCTCACTGGTCCAGTCTGGGTCACACTGTACCCCTACAGTCCAGAGATTGCTGGTCCAGTCTGGGTCAGTCTGTACCCCTACAGTCCAGAGATCGCTGGTCCAGTCTGGGTCAGTCTGTACCCCTACAGTCCAGAGATCGCTGGTCCAGTCTGGGTCAGTCTGTACCCCCACAGTCCAGAGCTCACTGGTCCAGTCTGGGTCACACTGTACCCCTACAGCCCAGAGCTCACTGGTCCAGTCTGGGTCACACTGTACCCCTACAGTCCAGGGATCGCTGGTCCAGTCTGGGTCACACTGTACCCCCACAGTCCAGAGATCACTGGTCCAGTCTGGGTCAGTCTGTACCCCCACAGTCCAGAGCTCACTGGTCCAGTCTGGGTCACACTGTACCCCTACAGCCCAGAGCTCACTGGTCCAGTCTGGGTCAGTCTGTACCCCCACAGTCCAGAGATCGCTGGTCCAGTCTGGGTCACACTGTACCCCTACAGTCCAGAGATCGCCGGTCCAGTCTGGGTCAGTCTGTACCCCTACAGTCCAGAGATCGCCGGTCCAGTCTGGGTCACACTGTACCCCTACAGTCCAGAGATCACCGGTCCAGTCTGGGTCACACTGTACCCCTACAGTCCAGAGATCGCTGGTCCAGTCTGGGTCAGTCTGTACCCCTACAGTCCAGAGATCGCTGGTCCAGTCTGGGTCAGTCTGTACCCCTACAGTCCAGAGATCGCTGGTCCAGTCTGGTTCACACTGTACCCCTACAGTCCAGAGCTCACTGGTCCAGTCTGGGTCAGTCTGTACCCCTACAGTCCAGAGATCGCTGGTCCAGTCTGGGTCACACTGTACCCCTACAGTCCAGGGATCACTGGTCCAGTCTGGGTCACACTGTACCCCTACAGTCCAGAGATCGCTGGTCCAGTCTGGGTCACACTGTACCCCTACAGTCCAGGGATCGCTGGTCCAGTCTGGGTCACACTGTACCCCTACAGTCCAGAGATCGCTGGTCCAGTCTGGGTCAGTCTGTACCCCTACAGTCCAGAGATCGCTGGTCCAGTCTGGGTCACACTGTACCCCTACAGTCCAGAGATCGCTGGTCCAGTCTGGGTCAGTCTGTACCCCTACAGTCCAGAGATCGCTGGTCCAGTCAGGGTCACACTGTACCCCTACAGTCCAGAGATCGCTGGTCCAGTCTGGGTCACACTGTACCCCTACAGTCCAGAGATCACTGGTCCAGTCTGGGTCACACTGTACCCCTACTGTCCAGAGATCAGTGGTCCAGTCTGGGTCACACTGTACCCCTACAGTCCAGAGATCGCTGGTCCAGTCTGGGTCAGTCTGTACCCCTACAGTCCAGAGATTGCTGGTCCAGTCTGGGTCAGTCTGTACCCCTACAGTCCAGAGATCGCTGGTCCAGTCTGGGTCACACTGTACCCCTACAGTCCAGAGATTAATGGTCCAGTCTGGGTCACACTGTACCCCTACAGTCCAGAGATCACTGGTCCAGTCTGGGTCAGTCTGTACCCCCACAGTCCAGAGCTCACTGGTCCAGTCTGGGTCAGTCTGTACCCCTACAGTCCAGAGATCACTGGTCAAGTCTGGGTCACACTGTACCCCTACAGTCCAGAGATCACCGGTCCAGTCTGGGTCACACTGTACCCCTACAGTCCAGTCTGGGACACACTGTACCCCTACAGTCCAGAGATCACGGTCCAGTCTGGGTCACACTGTACCCCTACAGTCCAGTCTGGGTCACACTGTACCCCTACAGTCCAGAGATCGCTGGTCCAGTCTGGGTCAGTCTGTACCCCTACAGTCCAGAGATCGCCGGTCCAGTCTGGGTCACACTGTACCCCTACAGTCCAGTCTGGGTCACACTGTACCCCTACAGTCCAGAGATCACCGGTCCAGTCTGGGTCACACTGTACCCCTACAGTCCAGAGATCGCCGGTCCAGTCTGGGTCACACTGTACCCCTACAGTCCAGAGATCACCGGTCCAGTCTGGGTCACACTGTACCCCTACAGTCCAGAGATCGCCGGTCCAGTCTGGGTCACACTGTACCCCTACAGTCCAGAGATCACCGGTCCAGTCTGGGTCAGTCTGTAACCCCTACAGTCCAGAGATCACCGGTCCAGTCTGGGTCAGTCTGTACCCCTACAGTCGATTGCTGGTCCAGTCTGAAAGTCTGTGCTTTACCTGTAGGCAGACTACGATGTTGTGTATTCCTGTGTATTTGTCGCAGCTCGTGTTGCGTGTGCGAGCTGGGGCAGCAGCAGGGCAGGAGAGCTGTGCAGGAGAGCCCCCCTGTCCGCCGAGCTGGCTGGCCGTGCCTGGCTGGGTGCAGTTCCTGTGCTGGCCGCCAGGGGGCGGAGGTCAGCTGCTCTCCTGCAGCAGCGAGGCCCCGTGCCCTGCTGCTCTGCGCCTGCAGGGAGGTGGATCCTACGGGCCCGGCAGCTGAAGAAAACCTTTCAGGGTGGAGATACAGAGACGGTGCTCGTCGTCATAGTGTTGGTCTTCTCCTGCTGGCCTCACTGTCGCGTTTAACAGTTCCGCAGACTCGCCTTGCGGGGGTTATGGGTATTTCAGATATTTCAAGAAACGAGATCTTTGGATCACTTTCCAGCTGCTGGATCGCCCTGCAGCTCCCAGCTGGCAAACCTCACAGACTGCTGGGAGAGCTGAGGCTGCTGCTGGGAGAGGTGCTAGTGGGGCCAGCAGGGGGCGCTCTCACCCAGCTCACAGCCCCACTGGAGCCCAGCAGGTGTGAGTCTGGCCAGTACCTGGAGGGCAGACTGCTGGGAGAGCTGAGGCTGCTGCTGGGAGAGGTGTGAGTGGGGCCAGCAGGGGGCGCTCACCCTGCGGTCTGTGTGGGTCCTCATGCCCCAGTATAGTGACGGGGACAGATGAGACGAGGTCCTGACTCTCTGTGGTCATTAACAATCCCAGGGTGCCTATCGAGAAGAGTAGGGGTGTCACCCCAGTGTCCTGGCCAAACTCCCTCCCCTGGCCTTTACCCCTCATGGCCTCCTAATAACCCCCCTCTCTGAACTGGCTCCATCCCTCTGCTCTCCTCCCCACTGAGAGCTGGTGTGTGAGAGAGGACTGGAGCATCATCCAGGTGGGGGTGGAGGGGGATCCCCAGGAGCTGGAAAGAGCTCTGAGCGGGGTGTCCAGAAAAACAATATCTAAGTGTTATTCGAATGATTCGAGCAGACCTGGCTGCGGGTTGGAACCGGAGGTACTGGGAGCTGTGTGTTCAGGGACACGGAGCCAGAGAGCTGCCAGGCGTCCCTTCAGGCCTGCCAGTCCCCCGAGCTCTCCCGACACGAGCGGTTCACAGCAACCACCGCTCTTTGTGTAAAGAACCCCCCCCCCCCCCGCCCGTCTGCTCCTGCACCCCTCCCCTCGGGCGCGAACGGAGCTCTGGAACAGAAGCAGAGCTTCCCAGGAACCGGAGGCCGGGCCCGGATCCCCGCCGCCTGCAGCTCGGGCGTTCAGCTCCCACGTCTGGAACGCGATCAGAAGCCTGTCGAGAGTCTAAATTTACCAGGCTGCCGCCTACTCCTCCTGCGCGGGGAAGACTGGCAGGCCAGCGGCCCAGCGGATCCTGTCGCCATATCGTTGGGTTCCCCCCGGGCTCGGCTCTGCGGCCCGGCTCCGGCCCCGCGCCGCGGAGGAGAGGCGGTTGAGCCCGGAGCGACCTGGGCTGCAGGGGGCAGGGGAGGGTTGTGTCGGAGCGGAGGGGTGTCGGGCTGCCGTGCAGTCCTCCCACCAGCAGGGGGCAGTGGGGCCTCGCCCACAGTCGGCCTGATTGGCGGTGTTTTTTCAAAAACAAGGTCGCAGAGGTGGTCACTCTCTGTGTAAATGGACCCCAACCTGGAATCAGGATGGTGGGGAGGGGGTGGGGGGGGAGGATCAGTCAGAATGCGGCCGCCCTCTGGGCCAGATGTCTGCATCGACTGACCCGCTGACTTCTCAAGGGCTGACAGTCTTGACCCGAAGAGTGGTGGGTGTCTGGAACAGAATGCCCGGTGGCGCCTCTCTCTCTCAGTGTAGTGTTAATGTACTGGAGTGTCTTGTCAGTGTGTCTGTATTAACCCCTCTCTCTCTCAGTGCAGTGTTAATGTACTGGAGTGTCCTGTCAGTGTGTCTGTATTAACCCCTCTCTCTCTCAGTGCAGTGTTAATGTACTGGAGTGTCCAGTCAGTGTGTCTGTATGAACCCCTCTCTCTCTCAGTGCAGTGTTGATGTACTGGAGTGTCCAGTCAGTGTGTCTGTATTAACCCCTCTCTCTCTCAGTGCAGTGTTCATGTACTGGAGTGTCCTGTCAGTGTGTCTGTATTAACCCCTCTCTCTCTCAGTGCAGTGTTAATGTACTGGAGTGTCCAGTCAGTGTGTCTGTATGAACCCCTCTCTCTCTCAGTGCAGTGTTAATGTACTGGAGTGTCCAGTCAGTGTGTCTGTATGAACCCCTCTCTCTCTCTCAGTGCAGTGTTAATGTACTGGAGTGTCCAGTCAGTGTGTCTGTATGAACCCCTCTCTCTCTCAGTGCAGTGTTAATGTACTGGAGTGTCCAGTCAGTGTGTCTGTATTAACCCCTCTCTCTCTCAGTGCCATGTTACTGTACTGGAGTGTCCAGTCAGTGTGTCTGTATGAACCCCTCTCTCTCTCAGTGCAGTGTTAATGTACTGGAGTGTCCAGTCAGTGTGTGTGTATGAACCCCTCTCTCTCTCAGTGCAGTGTTAATGTACTGGAGTGCCCAGTCAGTGTGTCTGTATGAACCCCTCTCTCTCTCAGTGCAGTGTTCATGTACTGGAGTGCCCAGTCAGTGTGTGTATTAACCCCTCTCTCTCTCAGTGCAGTGTTCATGTACTGGAGTGCCCAGTCAGTGTGTGTTTCAGCCGCTGAGCTGTGCTGAGCTGTGTATGCTGGGAGACAGGGAGGCAGGCATGCAGCTGGAGCAAAACAGGAAAGATTTCTGTGAAAAGATAACCATGGCAACACCCTCCTCTCTGAGCCGAGAGACAGAGGGAGGCAGGGAAGCCGATTCCAGGCAGGAACAGGGAGAGAGCAGGAAGAGGAGAGGAGGAGAGAGCCAGAGATTAAGAGAGGGTAGTGTTTTGCTGACTTCATGTGTGGTGACAGTGTTTGTGCAGAATGCCTGTAATCTCTCTCTCACCTATAATGAGCAGTTTCAGTATCCTTACAAACAGCTGCCTTGTCAACAACACCTACATCAGAGAGATAGAGGCTCAGACACAGAGAAGGGGGATATTACAGTAATTAGATGCAGGACAGGGCCCGTCTGCAGGGTTCATAGAGGCAGGAGAAGTTGGTGGAGTTGTGGAGCAGAGATCGAGAGAAGGAGGTGTCCGGTTCTGTTCATTCATGGGCTCAGCTGGGTGCTGTCAGTGGTGGGTTATCTCACTGGAGGGAGACAGTGTCCCCATGTGCACTGGGGTGTCCACCTGCCTTGTGCTCTGTGGTATCCCCTCCTCTCTCTCTGTACCCTCTCGTCTCTCTCTGTACCCCTCATCTCTCTCTGTACCCCTCCTGTCCTTTGTGTCTCTCTCTGTGTCCCTCTCCTGTCCTGTGTGTGTCTCTCTCTCTGTCTCTCTCTCCTGTCCTCTGTGTGGCTCTCTCTGCCTCTATCCTGTCCTGTGTGTCTCTCTCTCTCTCCTGTCCCCTGTGTCTCTCTCCTGTCCTCTGTGTCTCTCTCTCCTGTCCTCTGTGTGTCTCTCTGTGCCCGTCTCCTGTTCTCTGTGTGTCTCTCTGTGTCTCTCTCCTGTCCTGTGTGTGTCTCTCTGTGTCTCTCTCTCCTGTTGTTTTTCTCTCTTCTCCATTCTCTCTTGATGGTCTCACACCAGCTGCACTGTATCCTAATGAATCTCTTCATGTCCTAAAGCTTCTTCTCTGTTTCTTTTTTATTTTCAGTAACAAGGCTCCAAGGCTCCTGCTGGGACCATCTCTGTCTACTGAGGAAAAACATATTTTTAAAAAAAGTTTTTTTAAAAAACAGAAATTTAAATATATATCAATCTAAAAGCTCTTCAGCAATTCATAAACTGTCCAGATTGGGTGGAAGGGTCATGACCCAGTTGCCATGCGCGTTGCCACGGTGACCGGCCTTTCTAGCCCCTCCCCTCTCCGCCTCCTATTGGTCCTGCTGCTGTGGCTCCTTCCCCCGTCGCCGTGGAGAGGCGGGGGAGGGGGTGGGGGAGTGGGTGGGGCTTCTACCGCCTGCCCCGCCCTGTGCAGCTGCTCCAATCAGGCCAGTCGAGTGATCTGCACAAGGCGGAACCTGGAGGAAGTCCCAGAGAGCATCTCCGTCAACACTAGATACCTCAACCTGCAGGAGAACTCCATACAGGTGTGTGCTATACCTGCCCCCTGTATATACACTCAGTCAAGATCAGATACTTGAACCCCACACAGGTGTGTGCTATACCTGTCCACTGTATATACACTCAGTCAAGATCAGATACTTGAAGTCCACACAGGTGTGTGCTATACTTGTCTACTGTATATACACTCAGTCAAGATCAGATACTTGAACCCCACACAGGTGTGTGCTATACCTGCCCCCTGTATATACACTCAGTCAAGATCAGATACTTGAACTCCACACAGGTGTGTGCTATACCTGTCCCCTGTATATACACTCAGTCAAAATCAGATACTTGAACCCCACACAGGTGTGTGCTATACCTGTCCCCTGTATATACTGTCAGTCACGATCAGATACTTGAACTCCACACAGGTGTGTGCTATACCTGTCCCCTGTATATACACTCAGTCAAGATCAGATACTTGAACCCCACACAGGTGTGTGCTATACCTGTCCACCGTATATACACTCAGTCAAGATCAGATACTTGAACCCCACACAGGTGTGTGCTATACCTGTCCCCTGTATATACACTCAGTCAAGATCAGATACTTGAACTCCACACAGGTGTGTGCTATACCTGTCCCCTGTATATACACTCAGTCAAGATCAGATACTTGAACCCCACACAGGTGTGTGCTATACCTGTCCCCTGTATATACACTCAGTCAAGATCAGATACTTGAACTCCACACAGGTGTGTGCTATACCTGTCCCCTGTATATACACTCAGTCAAGATCAGATACTTGAACCCCACACAGGTGTGTGCTATACCTGTCCACAGTATATACTGTCCTGCCCTTTTAACCTCCCTCTCTCCCCTCCCTCCTGCCTCTCAGGTGATCAAGTCCGACACCTTCAAGCACCTCCGTCACCTGGAGATCCTGCAGCTCTCCAAGAACCACATCCGCCAGATCGAGGTGGGGGCCTTCAACGGCCTGCCCAACCTCAACACCCTGGAGCTCTTCGACAACCGGCTCACCCTGGTCCCCTCCCAGGCCTTCGAGTACCTCAGCAAGCTCCGGGAGCTCTGGCTCCGCAACAACCCCATCGAGACCCTGCCGGGCTACGCCTTCCACAGGGTGCCGTCCCTGCGGCGCCTGGACCTGGGCGAGCTCAAGAAGCTGGACTACATCTCCGAGGCCGCCTTCGAGGGGCTCATCAACCTGCGCTACCTGAACCTGGGGATGTGCGGGCTGAAGGACATCCCCAACCTGACGCCCCTGATCCGCCTGGAGGAGCTGGAGCTGTCCGGCAACCGGCTGGAGATCATC
This sequence comes from Lepisosteus oculatus, assembly GCF_040954835.1. Taxonomy (NCBI): domain Eukaryota; kingdom Metazoa; phylum Chordata; class Actinopteri; order Semionotiformes; family Lepisosteidae; genus Lepisosteus; species Lepisosteus oculatus. The sequence continues at coordinate 1,190,251 of NC_090702.1, forward strand.
CGGCCCGGCTCGTTCCAGGGCCTGGTGTCGCTGCGCAAGCTGTGGCTCATGCACGCGCAGGTGTCGGTCATCGAGCGCAACGCCTTCGACGACCTCAAGAACCTGGAGGAGCTGAACCTGTCCCACAACTCCCTGCACTCCCTGCCCCACGACCTCTTCACCCCCCTGCACCGGCTGGAGCGCGTGCACCTCAACCACAACCCCTGGGTGTGCAACTGCGACGTGCTGTGGCTCAGCTGGTGGCTGAAGGAGACCGTGCCCAGCAACACCACCTGCTGCGCCCGCTGCCACGCCCCCCCCGTCCTGAAGGGGCGCTACATCGGGGAGCTGGACCAGAGCCACTTCACCTGCTACGCCCCCGTGATCGTGGAGCCGCCCACCGACCTGAACGTCACCGAGGGCATGGCGGCGGAGCTGAAGTGCCGGACGGGCACCTCCATGACCTCGGTCAACTGGCTGACGCCCAACGGCACCCTGATGACCCACGGCTCCTACCGGGTGCGGATCTCCGTGCTGCACGACGGCACCCTCAACTTCACCAACGTGACGGTGCAGGACACGGGCCAGTACACCTGCATGGTGACCAACTCGGCCGGCAACACCACGGCCACCGCGGTCCTCAACGTCTCGGCGGCCGACTCCACCAACAACTACAGCTACTTCACCACGGTGACGGTGGAGACCGTGGAGAGCGGCGCGCAGGAGGAGAACTCGGCCCGGCAGGACATCAACGAGACCTACGTGGGGCAGCCGGCCCCCACCTCCTGGGCGGGCATGGCCCCCACCTTCGCCACCCCTTCCTCCTCCGTCTCCGCCTCCTCCTCCTCCTCCTCGTCCTCCACGCGCTCCCCGGAGCGGGCCTTCACCGTGCCCATCACGGACGTGACGGAGAACCTGTCGGGGCTGGACGACGTCATGAAGACCACCAAGATCATCATCGGCTGCTTCGTGGCCATCACCTTCATGGCCGCCGTCATGCTGGTGGTCTTCTACAAGCTGAGGAAGCAGCACCAGCTGCACAAGCACCACGGGCCGGCCCGCGCCATCGAGATCATCAACGTGGAGGACGAGATCGGGCCGGGCGCGGGAGGCGGGGGGCGGGAGGGGGGGGTCGGAGGGGGTAGCGGGATCGCGGGCGGCTCGACTCTCCACTCCCTGGGCGGCGGCGGAGGAGGGGGCGGTGGCGGCGGGATGGGCGGGGGGGGCGGGGGGATGAGGCTGCACCACTCGGAAATCGTCACCGTCCCGTCCCTGACCCGGACGGACCACCTCAACCACTACTTCAAGGCCGCGCACCACTTCAACAACAACGTCATGGGCGGCGGCGGCGGCGGCGGGGGCGGCGGCATGGGCGTCATGGGCCTGGGGGTGGGGCCCGGCGGGGGCCTGCTCAACAACAACAACAACCCCGCCCCCTCCGGCGTCGGCCAAGCACAGCCCGCCTCCCACTCCCTCTCCTGCTCCTCGGGCCTGGCCCCGGCCCTCTCGTCCTCCGCCGTGGCCAACAACAACAACAACCCCTCCATCCCCTCCTCCGCCCCTTCCTCTGTCTCCGTCCCCTCCTCCCTGCCCCTGCCCCTGCCCCTGCCCCTGCCCCCCCTGGGCCTCCACGGCTCCCTGAAGGCCCTGATGGGACAGAGCCAGGGCCAGCAGATCGAGCCCCTGCTCTTCAAGAGCGGCTCGAAGGAGAACGTGCAGGAGACGCAGATCTGAGACGGAGAGAGAGAGAGAGAGAGAGAGAGAGAGAGACGGAGGAGGGAGAGGAGAGAACAGGGAGGGAGACTCTTACGGATTGGGACCCTGGCTTTTTTTTTGGTGGGGGTGGCCAAGAGCGAGACGAGAGAGAGAGAGAGAGACATGGGGGGGAACGTGGACACGCGTGGACTGCAGTGACAGGCGGACCTGTGTGTGCTGCAGCACCCCCCGAGGTGGCTCCGGGTTTGCAGGAGAGGCAGGAGGAGACGGCCGGGCGCGAGATCAAACACGAGTACTGACTGGACACCACACTTCGGCCACACCGCACTGAGAGAGGGAGGAAGAAGGGTCAGTGCAGACGCCTGCGCTGAACGGACACCGGGGAAAGCCTTTGTGCCAAAGCGAAATTCGCCCCATCATTCACTCGAACAGGGAAAGAGTGCGTGCCATTATTAGAGGTTCACCTGGTGAGAGGCGGAGGTGGGGGTACAGGCCATGACGGCCCTTGTCTGTTTGTTACCGTCACCCAGCGTTGAGCCTTATCCAGTGGGATCTCTGTTGAGAGAGACAGACACGCAGTACAGCCAGCAATGCAGACACAGAGAGTAGAGTACATTCATACACAGTGCAGCAGAGACACAGTGCAATACACACACACACAGTGCAGCAGAGACACAGTACAGTACACACACACACAGTGCAGCAGGGACACAGTACAGTACACACACACACAGTGCAGCAGAGACACAGTACAGTACACACACACACAGTGCAGGAGAGACACAGTACAGTACACACACACACAGTGCAGCAGGGACACAGTACAGTACACACACACACAGTGCAGCAGAGACACAGTACAGTACACATACACACACAGTGCAGCAGAGACACAGTGCAGTACACACACACAGTGCAGCAGAGACACAGTACAGTACACATACACACACAGTGCAGCAGAGACACAGTACAGTACACACACACACAGTGTAGCAGAGACACAGTACAGTACACACACACACAGTGCAGCAGAGACACAGTGCAGTACACACACACAGTGCAGCAGGGACACAGTACAGTACACACACACACAGTGCAGCAGAGACACAGTACAGTACACACACACACAGTGCAGCAGAGACACAGTACAGTACACACACACACAGTGCAGCAGGGACAAAGTACAGTACACATACACACAGTGCAGCAGAGACACAGTACCGTACACACACACAGTGCAGCAGAGACACAGTACAGTACACACACACACACACAGTGCAGCAGAGACACAGCACAGTACACACACACACAGTGCAGCAGGGACACAGTACAGTACACACATACACAGTACAGCATAGACACAGTACAGATCACAGTACACGTAGTTCAGTACAGACACACATTACACAGTTCTGTACATAGAGTAGACAGAAAAAGTGTACTACACGTGCACACACTACAGAACGGATGCATATAACACAATGCTGTATACACACAGTCCAGATCTGTACACACAAAGTGAGGTACGGACACACGCAGCACAGCGCAGACACAGTATACTATCCAGTGCGGTGTAACCGGTCCGAGAGCAGGACAAGGAAAGGGTCAGACGCAAAGACGAGCGCGCCACCTTTCTCTCCTCGTTTCGGGTTTTTGGGGAGCTCGGAAGAGAGGCCCTGCTCTCCCCTGGCCTCCTCTCTTTCTCTGGGAAACCCGTTGTGCACCGGGGCAAAAAAACGATGAACAGAGGCCGGAAATCGCCGAGGACCATGTCGACGAAGAAGGTTCGGGAAAAAAAAAACCACGGACAGCGAATATATATAAATACATCTATTTTTCTTTTTAAAGAAGAATGCTGTCGGTCTGGATCCAGTCAGGGAGACAGCAGCTTACAGGCAGAATTCATTTCAAAGACTTGGGCGGCCGAGCGCCAGACTGCCTTTGTTATTAATATGATTCTGATTAATCGTCATTTCTTTCTGGGGTTCGTTTGTTTGGAAAATGGACACAAACGTTTGGGGGGGTGGGGTGGGGGAGGGGAGGCGAAGGAGGGGGAGGGAGAGAGAGAGAAATTTATCAAAGGGGGCTGTCTTGTGAACCCCGATCCAGAGCCCCCACAGACAAATCTCCCTCCTTGTGTGGAAGACTGATATTCCTGGGGGGAGGTAGTGGGCCGGGCAGAATGATAAAGTTAGGGCGACGCAGCGTGTGAAAGTTAAGACAAAGTGCTTGTGCTGTTGTTGCTGCTGTTGTTGTTCCCCATTAACGCTGAACTGCTGCCCTGAGCTGCGGAAATGGCCTAATCCGAACACAGACAAAACAAAAAAAATGTTTTGGAAAATGAAGAATAATTCAGATGAACCAGCGGCAAAGCCAAGGTGGGGGGAAAAAAACAACAACGAAATTTCAATTGGACTTGCACCGCCATCTTAACGCCCGCGGAAAAACAAAACCTGTCAACCGGCCGCCAAACACGTGAGTGAAGCCGGACCCGAGAGAGGCGGGATTCGGAAGCACTCAAGATGGCGGCCGAACCGCCGCTCTGCCGACACACGCCGGGGAAACAGGAAACAGGAAACGGAAACGGAAGCCTCCCGACACCCGGGCTCTCTCTGCGCGCCAAAAACACCGGCGCGCGCGCGCGCGCGTCTCCCGGGGCGACAGCAGCAACGGCAACAGCGCGCGACTCGCGCTCCCTCCTCCCCCGGCGGCGTCGAATTATAAATAGAAATATATTTTTTAAAAAAAGGGGGACGAACTATCGGCTGAGAGGTGTATTCTGGCTAGTGTGGTTTATTATCGTTATTACCGTTTTAAACACGAAAACAAGGTCTAATAATACTTGATTCACGATGAAATCTGCAATTTAAAAGAGAGAGAGAGAGACGTGAAGTAACCTTCACCTGCAAATATCCGAAAGCTCGCCCAGTTTATCCGAGGCGTGTGGAGGACGTGAAAGGGACATCGTTTTGTTTCTGTTTTGTTTGTTGTTTTTTTTTGCGTGGGGGATAGGAAGAGAACCGATGGGGACAGGGAGAGATGAAGAGACGACGTTCGTGTGAGTCCGATTACTTTGTTTTTGCTTTTTTTTTTTAGGAGAAAACGGTTTGGACAGACAAACACGACAACCTTAAAGACCTGGGAGTTACGGAACATTTCTTTAAAAAAAAAAATATGAACATGATAATATTACTGTGTGTTTACGTTGATCATTTCCTTGGTTTTCTTAACTTTGTTCGATTGTATGTGTTTTATTATTTTTTTTTAAAATAAGGTAATGTTGCATTTCTCACTGTACCGTTAAAATGCTTAACAGTTGTTGCGAGACGGGCTCTTTGGAGGAGGAGGAGGAGGAGGAAGGGGGGCGGGGACGTCACTGGGCGGGGACGGGCACGGCGAGGGGCCGTGACGTCATCGCGCGGCGCCGCGGCGACCCCGCCCCACCGCGCTCAGAGAAGGGCGGCTCTTGGTCTCTCGAACCCTTTCTCGTTTCCTTCGCGTGTAAAAGCTGCGAGTTTTGACCCCTTCCCGAGTGAGAGGAAGGCACAGATCGCGCAGGGGGGGGGGAGTGAGAGAAATTAACGCCAGTTCAGCGGGGGAGGGGGCGGGGAGAGTTCTACATAGTGAATGACTTAAAATGCAGATTTAAGACTATATATATATGATGGACCTTTCTTGAGTATATGGAACTTATAACTTTTTCTTCTTTAAAAGGGATTCTCAGTCTCAGAGTTTTTGGTTTGGTTTTTCGTGTGTATGTGGGGGTACGGGGCGGAGGGGGGTGGTTTTTCTAAATGACTGTGGACTGGGCCGTCTCGGTTTCGGGGGCGCTGCTTGTGAGAGATGCATTTGACTTCGGTCTTATTTCCAGAGGGGTTGAATGCTGGGGCGGTGGTGATGGTGGCGGAGCTGGGGCCTGTGTTACCCCAGAGCGCCAGGGGCCGAGGCCGAGAGGAGCAGGAGGGAGGTGGGGGTACCTGGCGCTGGGCGTGCAGCGCGTGGTTTGGGTGCCTGCCGATCTGCCCGGGGCTGTCCGCTGAGATCGGGACCCGAGGACGCACTGGGGCACTTCCAGATTTAGAAGGAATAAGTAACACCCCGCCCTGGATGTACGCTCACTCGCCCTGCGAATCGTCACTGTGGCCGAGCGCGGGCGTTCTCAGGCCTGTATTTCACCCTCCCGGAGAGATGCGCGCCTGCGAGATAGGACCCGCCTCCCACGGCGCAGTTCCCTCGCAGTTCGCCCGTCCTCGTCCATTTCTCTCTCGCTTGCTGCCGCGGCGGGGTGTGATCCGTGAGGGGGCGCGAGGGGCGGGCGCGTCTCTCACGGGCGACCCCGGTTCGATCAGGTGGCAGAATTTGGCTTGTCGGCTCCGGGGAACGCGAGAGGGTTCGAAGTGTTGGGTTCGAAGTGTGTCTGCCGGAAGGTGGATTTGTGTTTCCCGTCATTCTGTTGCCGTTCTTCTCAGTTTGTTGGGCTGCGGTGGCGCTTCTCTCTTTTATCCCGCTGTGCTGTCCTCGCCGGGGACGCTGGTGGGGCTTCTGTGTGGGCGAGTGTCTCCTGCGGGGCGGTCCTTCTCGTTCCGAGGCTCCGCGGTTCGTCTCGGTCTCCGTCTCTCTCGAGGGAGGGGCTCGGAGGGGTTGACCGTGAGGGCAGGGGAGCAAGTGCGTCAACTCGTCCCGGCAACGTGGCGGCCAGACCGTGTGACTGGGCCGAACGTCCCCCCCTCGCGGGTTGAGAGTTGAAAGGGCAGATCGCGGTGGGGGGGGAGGAGGTGACGGTGCTGCAGGTCAGGTGGGGGCTGAGATCACGGACAGTGCCGTAGAGCCACGTCTGTCCGCTCTGGAGCGGCTCGGGCTGGTGATGCTGGGAGGGTCGCTGGCAGTGCTGTGCGAGTCGGGGTGGGTGTGACTGGTGCACAATGGGAACCTCACTGACAGCACAGTAAAACCTGTAGTGAATCTTGAACACCCTTTAAACTGGGATCGCACCTCTGTCTTGAGTGGTTTTCACAGATCAAGCAGCCTTTTAACCTTTTGGGTCACTAATTAAAATTGGATTCCAAGTGGCTGGCAGTGATATTTATAACCATTATTACTACTAATAGTAGCATTATTAATTTTTTAACACTTAACTATAATTCGTCAAAGACACCCTTGGCTCCCCACCTATCTGCAGTGGGACTGGTGTCTCGGCAGGGATCTCTCAGTGGGTTTCACCAGACTCCTCAAAACGTCTGTGTTACACTGCTTGAGTACAGCACAGTTCAGGGTGAAGTCTAGGTGTATAAACCCCTCAGTGTCACACTGCTGAGGTAGAGCAGAGTTCAGGGTGAAGTCTGGGTGTTGGTGTGTATAAACTCGTCAGTGTTACACTGCTGAGGTAGAGCAGCGTTCAGGGTGAAGTCTGGGTGTATAAACCCCTCAGTGTCACACTGCTGAGGTAGAGCAGAATTCACGGTGAAGTCTGGGTGTTGGTGTGTATAAACCCCTCAGTGTTACACTGCTGAGGTAGAACAGAGTTCAGGGGGAAGTCTGGGTGTATAAACCCCTCAGTGTCACACTGCTGAGGTAGAGCAGAGTTCAGGGTGAAGTCTGGGTGTTGGTGTGTATAAACTCGTCAGTGTCACACTGCTGAGGTAGAGCAGAGTTCAGGGGGAAGTCTCGGTGTATAAACCCCTCAGTGTCACACTGCTGAGGTAGAGCAGAATTCACGGTGAAGTCTGGGTGTTGGTGTGTATAAACCCCTCAGTGTTACACTGCTGAGGTAGAGCAGAGTTCAGTGTGAAGTCTGGGTGTATAAACCCCTCAGTGTCACACTGCTGAGGTAGAGCAGAGTTCAGGGGGAAGTCTGGGTGTATAAACCCCTCAGTGTCACACTGCTGAGGTAGAGCAGAGTTCAGGGTGAAGTCTGGGTGTTGGTGTGTATAAACTCGTCAGTGTTACACTGCTGAGGTAGAGTAGAGTTCAGTGTGAAGTCTGGGTGTATAAACCCCTCAGTGTTACACTGCAGAGGTAGAGCAGAGTTCAGGGGGAAGTCTGGGTGTTGGTGTGTATAAATCTCACAATGTCATAATGCTGAGTTCCTCGGCACTCCCCACTACCTGAGCTGAAGAGAGTTAGACTGATGCACTGAATCAGGGGCCACAGTTTCACACCGTGTTTCTCCGTGTGCGATACAGAGAGGTGCCCAGGTCCAGAGCTCTGTCTGGCTGCAGCTCGGTTCTCCGGCCACAAGGCGTCCATCAGCCTGGTCTCGACAACAGTGTGAGGAATCAGTTTGACAGCAAGAGCCAGTACAAGGGCATCGCGAATGGCTGGAGCTATCCAGTCACCTGTAACTTAAGACAAGGTTTCTGATCCCGTATTGTAACTTAATTGACTTTTGAAGGCAAAACACCGTGCCCCTTTTCTGCCATGAATGACTCAGCCCAGGATCTCTCTACCCTGAGACAGCAGTGGCCCCTTTCTGTCTGGGACCTTGTTAAACCTGGATGAGACCGCCTGATAGCAGTCATTCCATACAGGGATGCAACATCTTATTGCTATTGCTGTCGGTGGATTCAGCCATTTATTTTTATCCTTATTTCAGCAAACGTGTGTGTGTGTGGGAACTGTGTTCCACTGCACCGTACTTACTTAGTGTCGCCCTGATTACTTACTGTCTGCACTGGAGCTGTTTCTCTCGTCTGCTGTACGAGGGACGCGTATATGTTAGCTGGCCTCGGGCTTTTTTGAAATCAGATCTGAGAGAGGTTTTTTCGTAGCCACAGTCCCACAAACTACGCTGGGGAAACCTCAGACAGCAGCGGGTTAAAAAAAGTGCTTTGTCACGCTGCGAGAATAAAAATTTCCCCGTGCCTTGATGCCAGTGTTGCAGACGAGAGAGACACAGAGGACAAGTCTGGCTTTTAGTGCTTCTTGCCTGTTGAATAAAGAGCTGACGTTCCAGCTCGGCGGACTGTGCCAGATCCAACTCCGGAAGGTCGGGGGCTTTGCCAAGGATTGGCGCGCGACTGAAATTTTGAGACTGGAACGCTGAACGTTGAAGGTGAGAAGGATTTTTTTTTTTGTTGTTGGCAGAAGCAAAAAGTTGAGCCTAGGAGCAGGGTGATACAGTAAACATGCAGTAAACAGCTAGCTCAACGGTGGCACAAAACTGCTCCATAGAGCATGGAAATCTGAAATTTGTACACATGAAAAACCACACCCCTGGTAGACCACGCACCTGATAGACCACGCGCCTGGGATTCCACACCCCTGGTAGACCACGCACCTGGGATTCCACGCATCTGATAGACCACATACCTGGGATTCCACGCATCTGATAGACCACATACCTGGGATTCCACGCATCTGATAGACCACATACCTGGGATTCCACGCATCTGATAGACCACATACCTGGGATTCCACGCATCTGATAGACCACATACCTGGTAGACCACGCACCATACCACACCCCTGGTAGACCACACACCATACCACACCCCTGGTAGACCACACCCCTGGGATTCCACGCACCTGATAGACCACGCACCTGGGATTCCAATCATCTGGTAGACCACACCCCTGGTAGACCACGCACCATACCACACCCCTGGTAGACCACGCACCATACCACACCCCTGGTAGATCACACCCCTGGTAGATCACACCCCTGGTAGACCACATACCTGGTAGACCACACACCATACCACACCCCTGGTAGACCACACCCCTGGTAGACCACACCCCTGGTAGACCACATACCTGGTAGACCACGCACCATACCACACCCCTGGTAGATCATGCACCTGGTAGATCATGCACCTGGTAGATCATGCACCTGGTAGATCACGCACCATACCACACCCCTGGTAGACCACATACCTGGTAGACCACGCACCATACCACACCCCTGGTAGATCATGCACCTGGTAGATCATGCACCTGGTAGATCACGCACCATACCACACCCCTGGTAGATCATGCACCTGGTAGATCATGCACCTGGTAGATCATGCACCTGGTAGATCACGCACCATACCACACCCCTGGTAGACCACATACCTGGTAGACCACGCACCATACCACACCCCTGGTAGATCATGCACCTGGTAGATCATGCACCTGGTAGATCACGCACCATACCACACCCCTGGTAGATCACGCACCTGGGATTCCACGCACCTGGTAGATCACGCACCTGATAGATCACGCACCTGGGATTCCACGCACCTGATAGATCACGCACCTGGGAGCCCACACATGTGGAGACTCCCCTCTGGGCCCCGGTCCTCCTCCCTCCTGCCGCCTGATGATGCGCAGCGCTGCAGCCGGTGACGGCGCAGCGCGTCTGTCGGGCAGAGCTGTCGAGCCCTGAGCACAGAAAGGCGGTTTGGTCCCCACCCGGCCGCCTTAAACGACTCACCCTCAAATCGAACGCTGGCTAGTTGCGGCGTCGGAGGTCACCGCGCAGGAAGACGCGGCTCATCGGACAGGGTCGGCCATTGCTGAGCCTGCGAGGGACTTCCGTGGACGGCTTAGACTGAGCCAAGACGCAGACACCAAACTTGTAGCCCTTTCTCTTCGCGCCTTTTTCTCCTGGGTTTATTTAAATACCCGTTGTTATTCTGCCTCGTCTTTATATGGCGAAACCGTGGCCCAGGTGAAAAATAAACGTTTGGCCTCGCTGCAGGTTCCTTCCTCTTGACAGATTCCAGTCGCGAGTTTGTTTCGTTTCCGGTTCCAGTTGGAAACCGAGCTTTAAGCCTGGAGGTTGTCCGGGGGGGTAGAAGCAGAGCTGAGGGGGCGCCGTTTGGGAACGAGGAGGCACCCAAAGAAGCGAAGGCAGATGGCCAGTACCCTGAAGTGACTACACTCCCGCTTCCTAGCCAGCCCAGGCTGGAAGGCGGCAGATCTCGCACGAGCCCAGGAAAGGGGTTGTGATCGGTATCTTTTTCAGTGCTCATGTTCCAGTAAGATGGTCTGGAGTTTCCTTGGGAGAGCCCATTCTGTGCGAGGGGCAGGGCCGCCAGTCCTGCTTGTGCGTAGCGAGTGTTTTGTCTAGCTGGTCCAGTCGAGAGAGTCGGGTTGACAGACATGGGGGACCTGGGGCTTCTTTGATATATAGTGATACTGTTACACCTGCAGCACTAACACCCGATTGTGTGCATCAACGTGTCTATACTTTCGTGCTTTTACAATAGCCCATTTTTGTTACGGGATGGTTGTATTGTATAGGTACTAGTGCTCCTATTGTAACAGACTGTTCTACTGTACTGGGGCTGTAGCTCCTATTGTAACAGACTGTTCTACTGTACTGGGACTGTAACTCTTACTATAACAGGACTGTTCTACTGTACTGGGACTGTAGCTCCTACTGTAACAGACTGTTCTACTGTACTGGGACTGTAGCTCCTATTGTAACGGACTGTTCTACTGTACTGGGACTGTAGCTCCTACTGTAACAGGACTGTTCTACTGTACTGGGACTGTAACTCTTACTATAACAGGACTGTTCTACTGTACTGGGACTGTAGCTCCTACTGTAACAGACTGTTCTACTGTACTGGGACTGTAACTCTTACTGTAACAGGACTGTTCTACTGTACTGGGACTGTAGCTCCTACTGTAACAGGACTGTTCTACTGTACTGGGACTGTAACTCTTACTGTAACAGGACTGTTCTACTGTACTGGGACTGTAGCCCCTAGTGTAATGGGGACTGTAGTACACCTTATAGCACAGCAGTATAGGCCATTGTATCCATTACCAAGCTCCATATCTATAATATGGGAAAATCGGATCAGTATTTTGGTCAGTTAGAGGTTCACTGATCACTGACTGTGTAGCCTGCATGACTTCACTCCTCACGCCTGAGGGAGTTTCTGCCATTATATATCGACGGGGACGGGGTCAAATGGGAAAGTGGCGCAGGATGATGAAATGATGGATCGATCACCAGCTCCGCTGAGGGCCAGACGGTGTTAAGGGTGAGGCAGCACAAGACGGTCACGCAGGGCGGCCACTGTTCCGGAAATCTGGATGAGGGGAGACAGAGAGGGAGCCGGCGTGCGGGGCGAAGGTGGAGAGGGAGGGAGGGAGGAGATGAGGACAGCAGGGGGGTACAGAGGGAAAAACAGGAAATCGGAAGCCCCTCTCCTCCGCCCACTTCCTGTCTCCTTCCGGGCGGTTTTTGTTCAACCTCCTCCTGGGAAGTAGGAGACGAGTTTGCTCCCTCCTCCTCCTCCTCCTCCTCCTCCTCTTCACGGTGACATCGCGATGACCCGTCTCTTGCCTGAGCTGTCTTTTTAAAATTGTTCGAAAACCATTTGTGTTACATTTCTGATTCTCAGTATTATTATGATTATCGTGGGGGGTGGGGGTGGGGCGGGGGGGAGTATGGGGGGTCGTGGTGGAAGGCTCTTACCGTAGGCAGCCGAGAGAGAGGGACACTGTTACAGGAATTTGTGCCAAACTTTTCTGATCAAAGAATCTGTATGTGCCATAACTGATCGAAACTTTATGGAATAAAATTGACATTGTTGTTTTGTACAAAACACCCATGGAGTCCTTGACATTCCTCTGTGTGGGTTTTTTATGTCCGTGTGCATCCCGTCTCGAAGAAGCGTGCGAGGATGTTGGCTCATGCCTGGGAGCAAAGGAGCCAGACCCCTTCAGTCATCGCATGGGGCCGGCTTTCAGGGCGGATATTGACACGAGGACCCAAGATCGACTCTGGGGGAGAACAGGGCAGGAACTGCTGTACGCGGAGAGTGGCGGGTGTCTGCAATGTGCCGCTTGGCTCCGTTGCCGAGGATCGCCTCCTGGGATCCTTCAGGGAGCGTCTGGGTGGCTGGGTTAATAATCCACGGATCGGCGCTCCACGGGGAACCGCGCTGACCAGTCAGAGGAGACGACCTGCGCGAGGCGTGTAGCGCCAAGCTGGATCCCTGGGCTCGTTCGGGACAGACTGGGAAGTACATTCGGGAAAGACTCGGATAGACTGAGGCCAGGAAATGGAGGAACACCGAGGGGCGGAAGGGAGAAACGTTTGTACGTCAGCACCCGTTTTTTCCCATCATCATCATCATCGTTGTCATACCATTCCACACGTATTCCAACTACTTTATGCAGTGTCGGATCATGGGGAGCCAGAGTCTATCCCAGCAAGCAATGGACGCAAGGCAGGATACACCCTGGATCTGAGACACACACACACACACACACACACACACACACCAGGGCCAGTTTTCCCAGAAGCCAACTAACCCCCCAGCATGTCTTTGGCCTGTGGGAGGGAACTGGAGCGCCCGTAGGAAACCCACACAAACCTGGGGAGAACATGCAGACTCCACGCAGACCAGCCAGTTGATCCCAGGGCCCCAGTGCTGTGAGGCAGCCGTACACGCTGAACGTCGGGACCGCTGCCCAGGGCCTCCTGCTCTCCCGCTCGGACAGAAACACATGTACACACGCCACACACACATTCACCTACGCTCGGACAGAAACGCATGTACACACGCCACACACACATTCACCTACGCTCGGACAGAAACGCATGTACACACGCCACACACGCATTCACCTACGCTCATACAGAAACGCATGTACACACGCCACACACACATTCACCTACGCTCGGACAGAAACGCATGTACACACGCCACACACACATTCACCTACGCTCGGACAGAAACGCATGTACACACGCCACACACGCATTCACCTGCGCTCGGACAGAAACGCATTTACACACGCCACACACGCATTCACCTACGCTCGGACAGAAACACATCTACACACGCCACACACATTCACCTACGCTCGGACAGAAACGCATCTACACACGCCACACACACATTCACCTACGCTCGGACAGAAACACATCTACACACGCCACACACGCATTCACCTGCGCTCGGACAGAAACGCATTTACACACGCCACACACACATTCACCTACGCTCGGACAGAAACACATCTACACACGCCACACACGCATTCACCTGCGCTCGGACAGAAACGCATGTACACACGCCACACACACATTCACCTACGCTCGGACAGAAACACATTTGCACACGCTACACACGTGTATATATTTATACATTCATACACACAAACACGTCCAGATATACACAAATGCATACATTTTTATGCACTATATGCACACCCATATAAACACTCATAAACACCCTGCATTCGTCTTCACAGGAACATCCTTACACATGTACTGTACACACGCACGGGTTGCTCGTTAAGATAAGTGACCTATTCAGGCAGTGGGTTCATGAGGCTCTGTGTCCTGGAGCAGTGTCTGCACACGATATGCTGTTAATGTGGGCATGGATGCGTATGTAGGATATTAAAATCTTTTGGAAGATTGCTGGACGAGCTTCCGTTGAGCGGGAGATGAACGTTGGAGAGGACGACGAGCGTTCGGTGAAAACCTACCACCCCACCTCCGCATGTACAGAAACATCACCTGCTGCAGGAACGGCTCTGTCGTTTCCCCTGACCGGACCTCGGTGAGTCTGTCAGGGTGCAGAACGATTACTGCCTCCTATCGTCACCAGACCCCTGGCATCCCCTGTGACCGACAAGCTCGGTTAACACAGTATCAATGGAGCGTGGGGTGCCAACGATGCAAACTCCCTGTTTTCCTGCAAATCGAGGATCTCTGGTGATCTTTTCCCGATCTTTGAGAGCGGATTTTGGCAGAGGAGAGTGGAGTTCTGTGCACTGCCCTCCCTCCTCCTCCTTGAACTCCTCCTCACAGTGTCTTGGCCACTTCCTGTGTTGCCTTTGAGGGCACCTGTACTGGATAAAGTCGTTGGAAAACAGATGGATGCAGTCACCCCAGATTCCCGCTCCTGGGGGTAATATGATGCTGGATGATCACCTTAGTCAGAAACTGCCCCCCCCACCCCACGTCCCGGGCAAGAGAGAGAGCTGGGCAGGGGGGAGGGAATGTTCCTGCATTCCTTTAAATCGGAGAGCTCAGTGTGTGCAGATGGATGGGCGAGGTTTGATTGCCTCTTGCCCTCCCTCTGCAGCGAGAGGAGCCACACCGTGCTGATTAAGGACTGACCTTGGACTTGGAGACACACCGACGGCACACTGAGGTCTCCCCGCCTGCCTCTCCGATCCCCTCCCTGTCTCCCTGTCCGTCTCTCGCTCTCCATCTCGGGGTTCCCAGTGTTTCTCTTTAGGGAGCAAAATAATCGACAAAAGCACATAACTTATTCATTCCCAAACAACACAAAGACATTGAATTCCAGAGTGAATATTCAGTGTGTTTACAATTATTCTACTGTACTTTTACTACAGCCTACAGTTCCTTATTATAGAGCTCCTATACTGGACTGGGACTGTAGCTCCTATTGTAACAGACTGTTCTACTGTACTGGGACTGTAGCTCCTATTGTAACAGGACTGTTCTACTGTACTGGGACTGTAACTCCTATTGTAACAGACTGTTCTACTGTACTGGGACTGTAGCTTCTATTGTAACAGGACTGTTCTACTGTACTGGGACTGTAGCTCCTATTGTAACAGACTGTCCTACTGTACTGGGACTGTAGCTTCTATTGTAACAGGACTGTTCTACTGTACTGGGACTGTAGCTCCTATTGTAACAGACTGTTCTACTGTATTGGGACTGTAGCTGCTTTTGTAACAGACTGTTCTACTGTACTGGGACTGTAGCTCCTATTGTAACAGACTGTCCTACTGTACTGGGACTGTAGCTCCTATTGTAACAGGACTGTTCTACTGTACTGGGACTGTAGCTTCTATTGTAACAGGACTGTTCTACCGTACTGGGACTGTAGCTCCTATTGTAACAGGACTGTTCTACTGTACTGGGACTGTAGCTCCTACTGTAACAGGACTGTTCTGCTGTACTGGGACTGGAGCTGCTTTTGTAACAGGACTGTTCTACTGTACTGGGACTGTAGCTCCTATTGTAACAGACTGTTCTACTGTACTGGGACTGTAGCTGCTTTTGTAACAGACTGGTCTACTGGACTGGGACTGTAGCTCCTATTGTAACAGGACTGTTCTACTGTACTGGGACTGTAGCCCCTATTGTAACAGGACTGTTCTACTGCACTGGGACTGTAGCCCCTATTGTAACAGACTGTTCTACTGTACTGGGACTGTAACTCTTACTGTAACAGGACTGTTCTACTGGACTGGGACTGTAGCCCCTATTGTAACAGACTGTTCTACTGCACTGGGACTGTAGCCCCTATTGTAACAGACTGTTCTACTGTACTGGGACTGTAGCTCCTATTGTAACAGGATAGAAGGGTAGTGTAGATAAATAAACTGATAAAGAGATGGAGAGATAGTGAATTGCTATGAAGAGAAAGTTAATGAATGTTAGAAGGAGGCAAGAGAGAGGCAGGGAGGGACGAGCAGATTAATGGAGAAATAAATATTCAATCAAAGATCAGTGCAGGTGCATTAGCATTGTTCACACATCCCTCTCCCTCCCTCTCTCCCCTCCTCCTTCCTCTCTCTCCAGCGCTGCAGCGTTACCATGGTGACGGAGAAATCTGGGAATACTGCTGTCCTTCAGAGAGAGAGTGAGAGAGAGAGAGAGTGGAGTTAATACAGACACACTGGACACTCCAGTACATTAACACTGCACTGAGAGAGAGAGGGGTTAATACAGACACACTGACTGGACACTCCAGTACATTAACACTGCACTGAGAGAGAGAGGGGTTCATACAGACACACTGACTGGACACTCCAGTACATGAACACTGCACTGAGAGAGAGAGGGGTTAATACACACACACTGACTGGACACTCCAGTACATTAACACTGCACTGAGAGAGAGAGGGGTTCATACAGACACGCTGACTGGACACTCCAGTACATTAACACTGCACTGAGAGAGAGAGGGGTTAATACAGACACACTGACTGGACACTCCAGTACATTAACACTGCACTGAGACAGAGAGGGGTTCATACACACACACTGACTGGACACTCCAGTACATTAACACTGCACTGAGAGACAGAGGGGTTAATACACACACACTGACTGGACACTCCAGTACATGAACACTGCACTGAGAGAGAGAGGGGTTAATACAGACACACTGACTGGACACTCCAGTACATGAACACTGCACTGAGAGAGAGAGGGGTTCATACAGACACGCTGACTGGACACTCCAGTACATTAACACTGCACTGAGAGAGAGAGGGGTTAATACAGACACACTGACTGGACACTCCAGTACATTAACACTGCACTGAGACAGAGAGGGGTTCATACACACACACTGACTGGACACTCCAGTACATTAACACTGCACTGAGAGACAGAGGGGTTAATACACACACACTGACTGGACACTCCAGTACATGAACACTGCACTGAGAGAGAGAGGGGTTAATACAGACACACTGACTGGACACTCCAGTACATTAACACTACACTGAGAGAGAGAGGGGTTCATACACACACACTGACTGGACACTCCAGTACATTAACACTGCACTGAGAGAGAGAGGGGTTCATACAGACACACTGACTGGACACTTCAGTACATCAACACTGCACTGAGAGAGAGAGGGGTTCATACAGACACACTGACTGGACACTCCAGTACATTAACACTGCACTGATAGAGGTATAGAAAACAATGTAAAGAGTCTGAAATTATAATATACCATAGTAATCAGATGGCTGTTTCATTTTTAAAGTTCTTGTCCATTTTCTCTCTCCATTCTGCAGTGTTTCCTGGTGTTTCCATGACAACCTGCTGCCTAAAATAGCCCCCCTCTCTCTCCCTCCCGAGCTTTCTCTCCATCACTCTTCCTCTCCTCTTCCCTTCAGCCCCCCCTCCTCTCCCTCCCCCCCCCCTCCACCTTCCTCCCCTCCTCTCCCTCGTTGTAGCTATTCGGCTGCAATTCTTTTATTGTCTGATTGGCCACTTGCGTTGCCATGGAGACATCTGGAAACCATGGTAACTGTTTGAACAGAGCCACACGTGTCCTTCCCTCTGCCCCCCTCCCTGTGCCTGCCCCACTCTCCATCTGCCCCCTCCCTGTTCCTGCCCCCCGAGCCTGCCCTTCTCTCCATCTGCCCCCCTCCTGGTGCTCCCCTGGCCTCCTCCTGCCTCTTTTTCCTCCTCTCTCTCTCTCTCCCCCTCCCCTACCCCTCCCTCCTCCTGTCTCTCCTCTGTCCCCCCCCCTCCCTCTCCCTCTCCTCCTCCTTCCTCTCTTTCCCTCCTCTCCCCCTCTACCCCTCTGCTCCCTCCTCTCTCCCTCCTCTACCCCTCCCTCCTCCTCTCCTCCGTCCCCTCTTCTCTCTCTCCCCGTCTCCCTCTCCTCCTGTCTCTCCTCCATCCCCTCTTCTCTCTCTCCCCGTCTCCCTCTCCTCCTGTCTCTCTCCCCCCTCTACCCCTCTCTCCTCCTGTCTCTCTCCCTCCCTTACCCCTCTCTCCTCCTGTCTCTCTACCCCTCTGCTCCCTCCTCTCCCTCTTACTCTCCCCCTGCTCCTCTTCCCCTCTCCTCCCTCCCCTCTCCTCCCTCCCCTTCCTCTACCACTCTGCCCCTCTTTTTCCCTCCCTTCCCCTCCTCTTTCTCTCCCTCCTCTCCCCTTCCTCACATTCAAATACTAAGAGCTTTGCTGGCATAAGGACATTATTATTCATAATAATAATAATACAGGGGATCACCCACTTGATTTTCCTCTGCCAGCAGGATCAGAACTTTGCCTGGTTCTTGCCAGAGTGGGGATTCTGGGATTCGGTTGAAAGTTTTAGGAAAATGTGTTTGCTTTCCTCTTCCCTCTGACTCCTGTATACAATCCCTTCCTTTCTTCCCTGTTTTCTCTCTGCTTTCTCTTCACTCCTCTTCTTCTCTCTCCCTCTCTTCCTCATCCTGAACCCTTCCTCCTCCCCAGCTACAAACCAGATCGTATTTTGCGATGATTTCATTTGTGGTGACAGTGTTTTGAAGAGAATCTGTAATCTCTCTCTCAGCTGTAATGAGCAGTTTCAGTATCCTTACAAGCAGCTGCCTTGTCAACAACACCTACATCAGAGAGATAGAGAGAGAGAGGGGTTAATACAGACACACTGACTGGACACTCCAGTACAGTAACATGGCACTGAGAGAGAGAGGGGTTAATACAGACACACTGACTGGACACTCCAGTACATTAACACTGCACTGAGAGAGAGAGAGGGGTTCATACACACACACTGACTGGACACTCCAGTACATTAACACTGCACTGAGAGAGAGAGGGGTTAATACACACACACTGACTGGACACTCCAGTACATTAACACTGCACTGAGAGAGAGAGGGGTTAATACACACACACTGACTGGACACTCCAGTACATTAACACTGCACTGAGAGAGAGAGGGGTTAATACAGACACACTGACTGGACACTCCAGTACATTAACACTGCACTGAGAGAGAGAGGGGTTCATACACACACACTGACTGGACACTCCAGTACATTAACACTGCACTGAGAGAGAGAGGGTTTAATACACACACACTGACTGGACACTCCAGTACATTAACACTGCACTGAGAGAGAGAGGGGTTCATACACACACTGACTGGACACTCCAGTACATTAACACTGCACTGAGAGAGAGAGGGGTTCATACAGACACACTGACTGGACACTCCAGTACACTAACACTGCACTGAGAGAGAGGGGTTCATACAGACACACTGACTGGACACTCCAGTACATTAACACTGCACTGAGAGAGAGAGGGGTTAATACAGACACACTGACTGGACACTCCAGTACATGAACACTGCACTGAGAGAGAGAGGGGTTAATACAGACACACTGACTGGACACTCCAGTACATGAACACTGCACTGAGAGAGAGAGGGGGATGTGTGCTCTGATCATGAAACACTAACGTGCTGATGAGTATAATTACACCTGTACGATGGACAACAGCTCCCCCACAGTCTCTCCAGGTTGACAGTGTAACTGCAGGTTGCAGTCCAGAGAAGCTCTGAGCACTGTCCTAGTGACCACACAGCCCGCTAAACTGATCAACAGTTATCTATAAGGTCTACTATTGTCTCAAGTGAAAATCCAGAGAAATTTGAATATTTTAAAACAGATCAAAGAATAATGACTGTACTTTCTTCATGTTTGTCAACAGTAAAGTGGTGTATAAAAGCAATTTATATTGTGTTGTGCTATACTTCAGTAACATTAATACCAGTCCTACAGTAAGATTGATATCCGACAGCACACACAGCATAATGGGAGATAAAATATATCACTTTATGCTGCATTGTAGTAGTTTTTTATGTATAATATTGTCATGCTCTGATGCAGTATATTGCAGTATAATATAATAATACTCTACACTGGTACTATAATCATGTGTGAAAGTGCAGTTCTTACTGATAGGTGATTTGGTATCATACTTTGTAATGTAATTATACTGTACTTCAGTATACTAATGTGAGAGCAGTGATTTCTGGTCGGTGATACAGTGTATTACACTTCACTGTAATTATACTGCACAATGATATTGCCATACTGTGAGATGTGTTGGGAGTTCCTAACTGGTGATACTGTGTACTACACTGCACTACAATACTGTAATATAACACTATGACTGCACAGTGATTTCTAACAGCTCGTGATGTGTATTATGGAACACTGTAATAATAGTGGACTGTAACACAGTGGACTGCTACAGTGATTTCTAACGGGTGATGCTGTATACTACACTGGATTATAACAATATTATTAACACAGAGACCGCAAAGTGATTTCTAATGGGTGGTAATGTATGATACCCTGTAGTGTGATATTGTACTACAACACAAGGACATTACACCCACAGCTGGGATCTATAGAAAGTATACAGTATGGATAATTCTCTGGCCTGCCAGTCTCATCAAAACATCAGACAAGACAGGATGTCCTTTTGCTATGCAGGAGTGCAAATCTCTATTATATGGTGTACAAATACACTGACTTTGATGAGTGTTTGATTGATTGGTCAATTGGTCAATTAACTGACACCAGATGCCCAGCCATTTTCACAAAACTGCTATGGTTTTCTTAATTATTTACTGGGATCATAATCAGACTCCACTGACACTGACAGAGCAGTCTGAGGCTCTCCAGGCAGGACTGGACTGACTGGACTGGGAGCTGGATTACTTCTTCACTGGGATTATAATCAGACTCCACTGACACTGACAGAGCAGTCTGAGACTCTCCAGGCTGGACTGGACCGACTGGACTGGGAGATGGATTAGTTATGAACTGGGATTAGAATCAGACTCCACTGACACTGACAGAGCAGTCTGAGACTCTCCAGGCTGGACTGGACTGACTGGACTGGGAGCTGGATGAGTTATGAACTGGGATTACAATCAGACTCCACTGACACTGACAGAGCAGTCTGAGGCTCTCCAGGCTGGACTGGACTGACTGGACTGGGAGCTGGATGAGTTATGAACTGGGATTACAATCAGACTCCACTGACACTGACAGAGCAGTCTGAGACTCTCCAGGCTGGACTGGACTGACTGGACTGGGAGCTGGATTAGTTATGAACTGGGATTACAATCAGACTCCACTGACACTGACAGAGCAGTCTGAGGCTCTCCAGGCTGGACTGGACTGACTGGACTGGGAGCTGGATGAGTTATGAACTGGGATTACAATCAGACTCCACTGACACTGACAGAGCAGTCTGAGACTCTCCAGGCTGGACTGGACTGACTGGACTGGGAGCTGGATGAGTTATGAACTGGGATTACAATCAGACTCCACTGACACTGACAGAGCAGTCTGAGACTCTCCAGGCTGGACTGGACTGACT
This sequence comes from Lepisosteus oculatus, assembly GCF_040954835.1. Classification (NCBI taxonomy): domain Eukaryota; kingdom Metazoa; phylum Chordata; class Actinopteri; order Semionotiformes; family Lepisosteidae; genus Lepisosteus; species Lepisosteus oculatus. Next base: position 1,211,798 of record NC_090702.1, read on the forward strand.
GGACTGGGAGCTGGATTAGTTATGAACTGGGATTACAATCAGACTCCACTGACACTGACAGAGCAGTCTGAGGCTCTCCAGGCTGGACTGGACTGACTGGACTGGGAGCTGGATGAGTTATGAACTGGGATTACAATCAGACTCCACTGACACTGACAGAGCAGTCTGAGACTCTCCAGGCTGGACTGGACTGACTGGACTGGGAGCTGGATTAGTTATGAACTGGGATTACAATCAGACTCCACTGACACTGACAGAGCAGTCTGAGGCTCTCCAGGCTGGACTGGACTGACTGGACTGGGAGCTGAAGTGCTCTATGACTGAGACGATAGTACAGGAGCAGATCGGGACAGGTCATTTCTCTCTCACAGGGGATCCGGGCAAGAGCTCTCGCACAGAGCCTGACAGGCCGACCTAAGACACCCGAGTCACACCCTCTCCCTCGCTCAGACGGAACCTCACTTCCAGAGGCGATCTGGCTTCCCTCCCCCCCATGTTTTCACACGTTTTGTGGGGTTTTTTTTAATCTTGTTTTATCCTGTTATTCCCTGGTAGGTAATTTTCCCGTCCAAATAACTACCTGCCTCCATAGCCCTCGAAACGCAAAATATAATTTCCAACCCGAGAAGACTTTTTTTTTCCGCCTCTTCCGCGGGGGGGGGGCTCGCTAATTGGCGCGGGAGCGCGATGGCGGACCCGTCAAGGGCGGGACGGGCGGGACCTTTATAACCCCGGGCGGAGGGCGGACAGCCGGAGCAGAACCGGGGTCCGAGCGCTCTCGCCTGCATCCTCCGGCCTCCCGCGCGTGGAATGAACCCCGGGCTCCCCCGCCACGGGTGTCGGCTGGCGTTTTAGCCCCCGCGTGAGGACGAGTCGCGCCCGCTGGCTGTGGACCGGAGACACGAAACAGAAGAAACAAGTCCACCCGGTCAGCGTGATGTCCGCCTGACCCGGGGACTCTGAGCAGCGGGGAGCCGGTCCAGCTTCTGGTCCCCAGCCGAAGTTTCGCCTTTTTCCGCCTCGAAGAGGCGCCAGCGACCCGTTTCCCTCGCCTGGTCCGGGTTCGGAGCTCGGTTCGGCGGGCCGGGGCTGAGGGGCAGGTGAGAGTCCCTCTGCGTGACTGTTCGAGTTGATCGGTTTATTGGTTGATCGCTGGTGGGTTGGCCGAGGCGCAAAATATAATTCTGCTGTGTCCATGAGTAAGATTTCGGTCTGTACTGTATAGTGTGAGCTGTGACTCTATACTATGAGTCTGTACTGTGTATGTCTGTACTGTATAGTGTGAGCTGTGAGTCTGTACTGTGTGTGTCTGTACTGTATAGTGTGAGCTGTGAGTCTGTACTGTGAGTCTGTACTGTGTGTGTCTGTACTGTATAGTGTGAGCTGTGAGTCTGTACTGTGTGTGTCTGTACTGTATAGTGTGAGCTGTGAGTCTATACTGTGAGTCTGTACTGTGTGAGTCTGTACTGTGTGTGTCTACTGTATAGTGTGAGCCGTGAGTCTATACTGTGAGTCTGTACTGTGTGTGTCTGTACTGTATAGTGTGAGCTGTGAATCTACTGTGTGTGAGTATGTACAGTGAGTCTGTACTGTAATGTGTGTCTATACTGTACCCTGTGAGTCTGAGCTGTACTGTGCGTAGTGTAAGTCTAGACTGAGTCTACTGTGTGTGAGTCTGTACTGTGTGTGAGTATGTACAGTGAGTCTGTACTGTGTGTATGTACAGTCTTCTGTACTGTGTGAGTCTGAACTGTACTGTGTGTCTGTGCTGTGAGTCTATACTGTGAATCTATACTGTGTGAGTCTGCTGTACTGCGTGAGTCTGTGCTGTGAGTTTGTACTGTACTATGTGAGTCTATGGCACATGGTACTTGTGTCTATACTGTACTGTGTGAGTCTGTACTGTGCTGTGAGTCTATACCATGTGAGTCTGTGCTTTACTCTGTACTTGTGTCTATACTGTGCTGTGTGAGTCTGGGCTGTCCTGTGTGCCTGTACTGTACTGTGTGAGTCTGTACCATGTGAGTGTGAGTCTATACTGTACTGTGTGAGTCTGTACTGTGAGTCTATACTGTGAATCTGTACTTGTCTGTACTGTACTGTGTGAGTCTGTACTGTGAGTCTATACTGTGAATCTGTACTTGTCTGTACTGTACTGTGTGAGTCTGTACTGTCAGTCTATACTGTGAATCTGTACTTGTCTGTACTGTGCTGTGTGAGGCTGTACTGTGCTGTGTGCCTGTACTGTACTGTGTGAGTCTGTACCATGTGAGTGTGAGCTGTACTGTATTTTCTCAGTATTGGATTAAATATCTAAAGTAGAAAAGAGAAGTCAGGCTGTGTTGCCAGTCCTGTTGTTCTCTTCTCTGTCTCCTGCTCTCCCAGGTTTCAGCATCATGGGGCTCTTCCGAGACCGAGAGACACACAGAATGTTTGGGCAACTCTTCCTCATCCTCTTCCTCATCCTCACGCTGGGCTGTCAGTCCTCCCAGACAAGAATGTTGAAATTTGTCGTAGCTGTGAGTGTTTTCACAATCCACTGCAGGACAGTCAAACACAAACAAACAAACAAACAAACAAACAAACACACACCGGCCCACCTGTGAGCCAATCATCTTGTAACACATCATCGAGAAGGGCAGGGGGCGTGTCCTCAGTGATCGCACTGAGAGCCTGCAAGCCTCTGGGAGTCCACAGGGGGCGCTGTGCTGCCCAGAACCTGTCTAATCTCACCTGCTTTCAGCTAGTGACGGGACCAGGGCTCGAACCCGCGCTCCTAGAGCTCAGCCCCCAGCTGGGAGTCTTGTGCTGCAGGAATACTGTCTGCCACTCTGTGTGTCTGTACTAGACTGTACTGTGGGACAGTCACTCTGTGTCTGTACTAGACTGTGGGACTGTCACTCTGTGTGTCTGTACTAGACTGTACTGTGGGACAGTCACTCTGTGTCTGTACTAGACTGTACTGTGGGACAGTCACTCTGTGTGTCTGTACTATACTGTACTGTGGGACAGTCACTCTCTGTGTCTGTACTATACTGTACTGTGGGACAGTCACTCTGTGTGTCTGTACTGTACTGTGGGACAGTCACTCTGTGTGTCTGTACTGTACTGTGGGACTGTCACTCTGTGTGTCTTTACTAGACTGTGGGACAGTCACTCTGTGTGTCTGTACTATACTGTACTGTGGGACAGTCACTCTGTGTGTCTGTACTGTACTGTGGGACAGTCACTCTGTGTGTCTGTACTAGACTGTGGGACAGTCACTCTGTGTGTCTGTACTGTACTGTGGGACTGTCACTCTGTGTGTCTGTACTAGACTGTGGGACTGTCACTCTGTGTGTCTGTACTGTACTGTGGGATAGTCACTCTGTGTCTGGCTGTCTGTAGGTGTTTCGTCATGGTGATCGATCTCCAATTGAATCGTACCCTACGGACCCTCACAGAGACACAGCCTGGCCACAGGGGTATGGACAGCTGACTGAGGTACTTCTGGTACAAATGTCTATGTGACTGACTTGTCTGTACTGTTAATATGAATGTACATTAATTTCTCCATCGTGATCACTGCAGTGTCAAAGTACTGGTCTCACTTTCTAAGCAACAAAATAAACACATTGGGGGGAAAACTACACCTCCCAGCATGCCACACAGGAGACAGTGGCAATGAAGGTGGTTCTGGGAGCTGTAGTCTCTGTGGCAAAACCAGCTTAGTGGTGACCTCTCTGTGTGTGCGTGCAGCTGGGGATGAGGCAGCAGTATGAACTGGGAAGATTCTTAAAGAAACGGTACGCACATTTTCTGAGTGAAGACTACAACAGCAAAGAGGTGAGTGAGAGTCAGCTACTGCCCTCCTTATCGTACTTCAGCAGAAAACCTCTGTTTGCAATGACTTCGTTTTCTGCTGCGCTTTGAGTTCTGAGCTGTATTTGTGCGGCACACTCTGTTTCAATGAGTAGTACAGTTTTTTTTTGCATAGAGAGGCACTGTTACTTTTCTACATGCGGTGCATTTGTTGAGCACCGAGAGACAGAGGTGGTGAGACGCCTCTCGCCCTGGGTGTCTGCGCTGTAATTACAAAGTTCAAACTCTCCTCACTCCTCACTCCTCCCTCCTCCCTCCTCCTCGTTTACCTAGTAATTATAACTCTAATTACATCTCACCTCCTGCTCAATCTCTCTCCCTGCCCTCTGTCTATAACCCTGTCTCCTTCTCTCTCTGTAACCCTGTCTCCCTCTCTCTCTCTATAACCCTGTCTCCCTCTCTCTCTCTATAACCCTGTCTCCTTCTCAGTTCAGTTCAGTTCAATTCCAGGTGCTTTATTAGCATGACCGATGGGTACAATCAGTGTTGCCAAAGCAAATTCTATCTCTCTGTAACCCTGTCTCCTCTCTGTAACCTGTCTCCTTCTCTCTATATAACCATCTTCTTCCCTCTCTATAACCCTGTCTCCCTCTCTCTCTCTATAACCCTGTCTCCCTCTCTCTCTCTATAACCCTGTCTCCTTCTCTCTCTATAACCCTGTCTCCCTCTCTCTCTATAACCCTGTCTCCTTCTCTCTCTGTAACCCGGTCTCCTTCCCTCTGTAACCTGTCTCCTTCTCTCTCTCTATAACCCTGTCTCCCTCCCTCTCTCTCTCTGTAACCCTGTCCCCTTCACCCTGACTCAGCCTGTATCTAATCACACAGTACTCTTCAGCACTAGGCTGTGTAATTACACTTGAGCTCTAACAAACTAGCTAATGAGCCCAAGACACAGCCTGAGCCAGGCAGGCCGTGTGTCTGCATGAACCCCTCTCTCTCTCTCAGATCTACGTCCGCAGTACAGACTACGACAGGACCCTGATGAGTGCGCAGGCCAACCTCGCTGGCCTCTTCCCCCCAAAACACCCTCCGCCGATCACAGAGGAGTTACTGTGGCAGCCCATTCCAGTTCACAGTGTCCCCAGATCCATAGACAGGGTAGGACTCAGTGTGCATCACTCCTTCATTACCCCTCTGGAGTGTCCAGTCAGTGTGTCTGTATGAACCCCTCTCTCTCTCTCAGTGCAGTGTTAATGTACTGGAGTGTCCAGTCAGTGTGTCTGTATTAACCCCTCTCTCTCTCAGTGCAGTGTTCATGTACTGGAGTGTCCAGTCAGTGTGTCTGTATGAACCCCTCTCTCTCTCAGTGCAGTGTTCATGTACTGGAGTGTCCAGTCAGTGTGTGTGTATTAACCCCTCTCTCTCCCAGTGCAGTGTTAATGTACTGGAGTGTCCAGTCAGTGTGTGTGTATTAACCCCTCTCTCTTTCTCAGTTATTGAAGACTCCCAGTAAGCACTGTCCTCGGTTCAGAGAGCTGATGGCGGAGACGTTTCGCAATGAAGAGTACCAGAGCATCCTGAAGACCTACAAGGTCAGACAAACATCTGTGTTCGTGTCCATGTCTTCAACCTGTGTAGTATCTGTAGTATATACTGCAGTATCTCCTCTCTCACTTCTCTGCATGGGCTGGACCCCAGAGAGGACAGGCTCAGTGACCACAGCCTGGACACAGACAGACCTGACTGTCCATATAGGACAGGCTCAGTGACCACAGCCTGGACACAGACAGACCTGACTGTCCATATAGGACAGGCTCAGTGACCACAGCCTGGACACAGACAGACCTGACTGTCCATATAGGACAGGCTCAGTGACCACAGCCTGGACACAGACAGACCTGATTGTCCAGAGAGGACAGGCTCAGTGACCACAGCCTGGACACTGACAGACCTGATTGTCCAGAGAGGACAGGCTCAGTGACCACAGCCTGGACACACACACTGGACACAGACAAACCTGGCTGTCCAGAGAGGACAGGCTCAGTGACCACAGCCTGGACACACACACTGGACACAGGCAGACCTGGCCGCTCAGAGAGGACAGGCTCAGTGACCACAGCCTGGACACACACACTGGACACAGGCAGACCTGACTGCCCAGAGAGGACAGGCTCAGTGACCACAGCCTGGACACACACACTGGACACAGGCAGACCTGACTGCCCAGAGAGGACAGGCTCAGTGACCACAGCCTGGACACACACACTGGACACAGACAGACCTGGGTGCCCAGAGAGGACAGGCTCAGTGACCACAGCCTGGACACACACACTGGACACAGACAGACCTGGCCGCCCAGAGAGGACAGGCTCAGTGACCACAGCCTGGACACACACACTGGACACAGGCAGACATGACTGTCCAGAGAGGACAGGCTCAGTGACCACAGCCTGGACACACACACTGGACACAGGCAGACCTGACTGCCCAGAGAGGACAGGCTCAGTGACCACAGCCTGGACACACACACTGGACACAGGCAGACCTGACTGCCCAGAGAGGACAGGCTCAGTGACCACAGCCTGGACACACACACTGGACACAGGCAGACCTGACTGCCCAGAGAGGACAGGCTCAGTGACCACAGCCTGGACACACACACTGGACACAGGCAGACCTGACTGCCCAGAGAGGACAGGCTCAGTGACCACAGCCTGGACACACACACTGGACACAGGCAGACCTGACTGCCCAGAGAGGACAGGCTCAGTGACCACAGCCTGGACACACACACTGGACACAGGCAGACCTGACTGCCCAGAGAGGACAGGCTCAGTGACCACAGCCTGGACACACACACTGGACACAGGCAGACCTGACTGCCCAGAGAGGACAGGCTCAGTGACCACAGCCTGGACACACACACTGGACACAGACAGACCTGACTGCCCAGAGAGGACAGGCTCAGTGACCACAGCCTGGACACACACACTGGACACAGACAGACCTGACTGTCCCAAAAACAGATGCAAAGAGAGATGCGACTTCAGCCGCGGTCCCTGAACAAGTGCAGTTCCCTGTGCCCTGTACGGTCAGGGCAGACGAGCTGCTCATTGGCAACCTCACTGCCCGCAGAACATCAATCAGGGGGCGCCGGATCCCCTCACAGGACGCCCACTCCGCCCGTCTTTCTGTCTCCGCGAAGTGAAACTCTTGATAACTCAGCGGGCGCGTCCGGTGTGCGCCTCGTTGTCACAGCCAGCCGATCTGAAGGGCAGTGGCGCCCCCCCTCTGAGCCGTGTTCAGGAGCGGAACTGCAGCCTGTTGTTTCGTGATCTCTGTGCCCTGCCGCCTGGAGCTGACTGCCCCCTCCGCCCTCTCTCTGTGTGTGTGTGTGTGTTTCAGGGGTTTATCCAGGACCTGGCAAACCACACGGGGTACCCTGTGGACAAGCTCGCTGTCAGGAAGGTGTGGAGAGTCTATGACACTCTCTTCTGTCAGGTACCATTATTCCCAGTAGCAGTTTCGGGGAACCCTGATTAAGGTGGAGAGAGGGGCGCGATTCGAGCTGAGAGCTGTACCGGGGGGGCGACGGGCCTGGTCGAGGGGAACTGGGGGGCGGGGGGAGGGGGGGAGCCAGGAAGCTGCTGTAAGGGGCGAAGGAGGGGGTTGGGGGGAGGGTGGGTTTGTGAAAATGGACCTCACAACCAGGAAGAGGGATGTGGCAGGGATGTGGGGAGAGCAGGGCTGGACCTCTCCTGGAGTTTCCCTCTAACTCCATTGGTGTCTGTATATTCAGTGAAAGGAATAACTAGTGAGCTCACTGTCGTACTAGTGCAAGAGTAGTGGTGTTTGTTTGTGCGTTGTAACCTCAGGAACAGTGCTCACTGTCGTAATAGTGAATGAATAGTGGTGATGGTTAGTGAGTTTTAACCTCAGGAACAGTGTTCACTGTAGTAATAGTGAAAGAATGGTGGTGTTAGTGAATTTTAACCTCAGGAACAGTGTTCACTGTAGTAATAGTGAAAGAATGGTGGTGTTAGTGAATTTTAACCTCAGGGAACAGTGCTCACTGTCGTACTAGTGAAAGAATGGTGGTGTTAGTGAGTTTTAACCTCAGGAACAGTGCTCACTGTAGTAATAGTAAAAGAATGGTGGTGTTTAATGTAGAGTTTTAACCTCAGGAACAGTGTTCACTGCAGTAATAGTGGAAGAATGGTGGTGTTAGTGAATTTTAACCTCAGGAACAGTGCTCAGTGTAGTAATAGTGAAAGAATGGTGGTGTTAGTGAGTTTTAACTTCAGGAACAGTGCTCACTGTCGTACTAGTGCAAGAATAGTAGTGTTTGTTGGCGAGTTTTAACCTCAGGAATAGTGTTCACTGTCGTAATAGTGCAAGAGTAGTGGTGCTTGTTAGTGAGTTTTAACCTCAGTTATAGTGCTCACAGCAGCAGAGGTAACAGCAGTTGTGTTTATCAGTCTGCAGTCTCAGCTGAAGACTATAGCAGTGTCTGCAAGCTCACTAATGATGTTCACGGCAGCATCATTTTTGCGACTGTGAGCAGAAGAGATACCTTAAGACCTCTGAAAAGAACAGTCCCACTCCCGCCGTGCAGCTCCCCCGCTGAGCCTGGGCGTGGCCAGGGGGCGCTCTGTTCCTTCTCCAGCCCTGTGTCCAGTCAGTAACACGCAGGGAAAGAGCCTCATGCTGGAATGGAAGCTCTGTCTTCAGGCCAGTGAGGGGGGGGGTTTGTCCTGCCTCACTGCGATGCTGTTGTTTACTCCTTTCAGCCCAAGGGCTGTGCTTGTGTCCTTCACGGGGCAGGTGAGTGTGGCCGTTCCTGATGATCAGCAGTTACTGGGGTGCGGTTTGTCTCCAGACCAACAGATCAGACGTTATCGGGGTGTGGTTTGTCTCCAGTCTTACTGACTAGTAGATAATGGGGTTTTGTTTGTCTGTAGTCTTATTTATCAGTAGTTTTTGGGGTGTTTTTAGTCTCCAGTCTTATTGATCCGTAGTTTTGAGGATATAGTTTGTCTCAAGTCTTAGTGATCAGTAGTTATTTGGGGTGCAGCTTGCCTCCAGTCTTACTGATCAGTAGTTATTTAGGGCATGATTTGTCTGCAGTCTTAGTGATCAGTCGTTATCAGGGTGCAGTTTGTCTGCAGTCTTAGTGATCAGTCGTTATCGGGGTGCAGTTTGCCTCCAGTCTTAGTGATCAGTCGTTATCGGGGAGCAGTTTGTCTCTAGTCTTAGTGATTAGTCGCTATTGGGGGCGCACCTGTGCTCCAGATATTGGGGAAACTGTCTCTGGGGATGAAATATCTCAAACGGGGCTGTGGTCTGACTGGGGTCTCTCTCACTCTCTCCCAGAGGACCCACAACCTCTCTCTGCCCGCCTGGGCGACCCAGGAAGTGATCCACACCCTGGAGCAGATCGCTTCCTTCGAGGTCGTCTCCAGCGTGGTCAGTCACAAGAGGAAGGACAAGGCCCGTCTGGCGGGGGGTAATTCATCACCTCACTCGCTTAGTAACTCACCCTTAATTGAGCTCTTTTTTTAATTAGTGTCAAGATGTGATTGGAAGGCAGACTGGCCAGGGCTCGGTATCACTTCACACTTAATTAGAATGAACTACTATTAATTAGCACCAAAGGTAATAAATGATTGACTGGTTATTAGTCTCTATAAGAGCTAATTACTGCCTGGGCCTTCCATTTATTAATTTTAGGAGGCCTCAATATCTGAATTAGTGTCAGTGGATGCTGGGTGAGCTATCAAGTAATATATGATCATAATCAATGTGTTAACTATTAGTAATGTGCACATGAGGTGTGCTAATTGCTGTGCTAATTAGCATGCTCGTTAGTGGTGGATTCTACCGAAGTCAATTCAGTCTCGACTGCTGTGTTAATTAGCTTGATAGTGAATGTTTTGTTGTGTAAATGACTTGTGAATGACATTGTGATTTGGTGTCTTGAATTGTAGATGCATTCATAGTATTCTGTGTGGTGATTGGAGATATTCACAAATTGTAATTAGTCAATTAATAGACACTCACAAGTGTGTTGTGTTGTGAGGCCGTTAATTATTTTATTACAAGTGTGTCAACGAGAACGTTAATTAAAGGGTTAATTACTATGTGTCTGTTAGCCACTAAGGCAGGTGTGATAAGTAATTAGTGGTCTGTTAAAGATTTTATTATCGTGAAAATGTGAGTGTTAATTAACAGATCCTTGTGACTGTGAAAATAAAAGTATTAATTACTGTTGTGCTTATGTTGGTGCAGGTAATTACAGGTGTGCTAATGTGTGTTATATTGATGAGTCTCCCCTTACTGGTGTGTTAATGGATATTAATGAGAATGTTAATTGCAAATTAGTTCATTAATATGGTAAATGGAGGCATATGTTAAAGTATGTTAATTGCTGGTGAGTTAATGAGTGTTTTAATTGGTGGTGAATTAATAAGTGTGCTAATTGCAGGTGTGTAAATGGGTGTGTGAATTTTCAGTACTGCATTAATGGCAGTGTGTTACTGACAAGTGTGAATTTTCAGTACAGTGTTAATGGCAGTGTGTTCCTCACAGGTGTGTGAATTTTCAGTACTGTGTTAATGGCAGTGTGTTACTGACAAGTGTGAATTTTCAGTACAGTGTTAATGGCAGTGTGTTCCTCACAGGTGTGTGAATTTTCAGTACTGTGTTAATGGCAGTGTGTTACTGACAAGTGTGAATTTTCAGTACTGTGTTAATGGCAGTGTGTTCCTCTCAGGTGTGTGAATTTTCAGTACAGTGTTAATGGAAGTGTGTTCCTCTCAGGTGTGTGAATTTTCAGTACTGTGTTAATGGCAGTGTGTTACTGACAGGTGTCTGAATTTTCAGTACAGTGTTAATGGCAGTGTGTTCCTCACAGGTGTGTGAATTTTCAGTACTGTGTTAATGGCAGTGTGTTACTGACAGGTGTTTAAATGTACATGAGTGTGTGAGTTTGCAGGACTGTGTTGATTTCAGGAGTGCTGGTGGATGCCATTCTGGGAAACTTCACGAGTGCAGTGAGGAGAGCCAGCCCCTTGAAACTCATCCTTTACTCTGCAGTGAGTCTGACACCATCATTATTAATTAAACCAGTGACATCCACAAAGAATTGTATGGTGATCCATACTCACATTAATATTAATACTGTTAGAATTAAAATGGCTATAAATACCTCAGATTTTCTTAACCCCTCTCTCAGTGCAGTGTTAATGTACTGGAGTGTCCAGTCAGTGTGTGTATTAACCCCTCTCTCTCTCAGTGCAGTGTTAATGTACTGGAGTGTCCAGTCAGTGTGTCTGTATTAACCCCTCTCTCTCTCAGTGCAGTGTTCATGTACTGGAGTGTCCAGTCAGTGTGTCTGTATGAACCCCTCTCTCTCTCAGTGCAGTGTTCATGTACTGGAGTGTCCAGTCAGTGTGTCTGTATGAACCCCTCTCTCTCTCAGTGCAGTGTTAATGTACTGGAGTGTCCAGTCAGTGTGTGTGTATGAACCCCTCTCTCTCTCAGTGCAGTGTTAATGTACTGGAGTGTCCAGTCAGTGTGTCTGTATGAACCCCTCTCTCTCTCAGTGCAGTGTTCATGTACTGGAGTGTCCAGTCAGTGTGTCTGTATGAACCCCTCTCTCTCTCAGTGCAGTGTTCATGTACTGGAGTGTCCAGTCAGTATGTCTGTATTAACCCCTCTCTCTCTCAGGGCAGTGTTCATGTACTGGAGTGTCCAGTCAGTGTGTCTGTATTAACCCCTCTCTCTCAGTGCAGTGTTAATGTACTGGAGTGTCCAGTCAGTGTGTCTGTATGAACCCCTCTCTCTCTCAGTGCAGTGTTCATGTACTGGAGTGTCCAGTCAGTGTGTCTGTATTAACCCCTCTCTCTCTCTCTCCAGCACGACTCCACTCTCATCACTCTCCAGGCAGCTCTTGATATCTACAGCGGCAGGCTGCCTCCCTATGCTGCCTGTCAGCTCTTTGAGTTCTACCAGGAGGAGGACGGGTCAGTGAGCCTGCAGCTCATCAGGCTGGGTCTCTGTCTGTGTGCATGTGGCCTCTCTCCCTCCTCCCCTCCCTGTGTATTCACTGATGTATTATAGAGTGAGGGAGCAAGGCGGGGTACACCCTGGACAGGACACCAGTCCATCACAGGACACACACACACTCACACACCCTGGACAGGACACCAGTCCATCACAGGACACACACACTCACACACCCTGGACAGGACACCAGTCCATCACAGGACACACACACTCACACACCCTGGACAGGACACCAGTCCATCACAGGACACACACACTCACACACCCTGGAGAGGACACCAGTCCATCACAGGAGACACACACACTCACACACTCTGGACAGGACACCAGTCCATCACAGGACACACACACTCACACACCCCGGACAGGACACCAGTCCATCACAGGACACACACACTCACACACCCCGGACAGGACACCAGTCCATCGCAGGACACACACACTCACACACCCCGGACAGGACATCAGTCCATCACAGGACACACACACTCACACACCCTGGACAGGACACCAGTCCATCACAGGAGACACACGCACACGGGCCATTTTCCCCAAAACCCACCAGCTTGTGTTGGGACTGTGGGCCGAAACTGGAGCACCCAGAGGAACCCCACTCAAACCCAGGGAGAACATGCAGACTCCACACAGACAGCACCCCAGCAACCAAACCCAGGGACCCCAGTGCCAAGGGGCAGTCCCGGTCACCTGTGCGCCCAACGTCCATCTCTCTCTCTCTCTCTCTCGCAGCTCGTACAGTCTGGGCCTGTTCTATCGGAACGACTCGGCCCGAGAGCCCCTCGCCACGCCGGTCCCGGGCTGCGGAACCCCCTGCCCCCTGACCCGGTTCAGCGAGCTGGTCGGCGACGTCATCGCGGAGGACTGGGAGGGGGAGTGCGGCCTGAGGGAAACAGCGCCCCCCTCAGGTGAGCTGGCGAACTGCAGCTCGGGTCCAGTTTGGTATTTTATATTCCTGGGCCGATGAGGGCGTCTCACGCCTCAGTCATAGGCGAAGGTCCGTGCCAACGTGCAAAACCTCCAACGCCCACCTCAGGACAGAGGAGGTGTCCAGGTCTGCACATTGCCGTGTTCTATGACTCAGAACGAGGCCACACACACCTCCCCCTGAGGCGAGGCGGCCCTGTGTCGCTGGAGACAAAGCAGGCTGGGGAATCCAGCAGAAACAGGACTCTCGGCCGATAAACTGAACGTCACGAGGAATGACACCGTCCAAGAATAAAGTGTCACGAAGGGATTAGATCAGATCACTTTATTGGCCAGATACAGTGTCTCGCATGAGGAGTTTGTCTTTTCATAAACACCAGCTTGCTCTCCGTGAGAGACGCAGACAGGGAGAGAGAAGCTGGGGGTCAGAGCGCAGGGTCGGCCATTTATACAGCACCCCTGGAGCAGCTGGGGTGAAGGGCCTGGCTCAGGGGCCCAACGGAGTAGGATTCCTTGACTTTATCGACCATATACAGTTTCTTGCATGAGGAATTAAGTCTTTTCGCAGACCCCAGCTTCTCTCCCTGTGTGTCTGTCTCATGGAGAGGAGCTGGGGTCTGAGAGAAGACACATTCCTCATGCAAGACACTGTCTATGGTTGATAAAGTGACCTGATCTTACCTCTCTTCCACAGGTGTAGTGGTTGGTCTGGCTGTAGCTGTTGGCTTCCTGTCGGCGGTGTTGTTGAGCACGCTGGCCCTTCTCGTCTACAGAAGAGGGAACTATTTCACAGTGCAGAAGTAGACGCGGGGGAGGAAGACATCGCCCCCCAGCTGCCCAGAGGTGGTACTACAGCCACGTGCTGGGGAACTTCAACGATGACTCTTTTTATATTTAAGGTTTTATTTGGAGAATGGTGGCACCAGTGTTTTTATAAATATATTTGTTTTTGTTCCAAAAAGAAAATGGGATCTGGGTTTTATGGCAGAGGCATAACTGTCCTTACCTCTAGGCAATCAGTACAAATCAGACTACATCTCCCATAGTGATCCTGGCTCAGGAGCAAAGTGTCTTGGTCTTTGTAGTTTTTTTTCCTTGATCAATGTGATCAGTGTTTGCTTTTTTTTTGTTTTACTTTTCCATACCTATTTATTTTGTTTCATTTCATTTGAAAGCTGTTCCCCATCTTCCACCCTGTAAGAATATCTCTGATTGCCAACAGTGACTGAACACTTGGTACTTGTGTACCTCCTGGACGGAGGTTATTTTTAAACCCCTTTTAAAATTAAAGACTCCCCTTGCGGGGACAGAAAACGCCAGTGGCTGTTTGAACCCTTCTTTCTCTAATGCGCTGTGAATTGGCCTAGTGCCTGTACAGAGTCCAGAGCACAGACAGAGCAGGGGGAGGCGGGCTGGGGTTCGATCAGAGAGGAGGAAATGGCTCCGAGCTGGGCGTTGCGTGGTTAGGGTAGCACACGGCATCGCTCAGCGGTGAAGGGCATGATGGGAAGGCTGGGCAGAGCCAACAGGACACAGGAACTTGGAAACTCCAGCAGGGACAGAGGCAGATGTCTCCTTTCGCGATACTGTTCAGGACTCTAAACACACACACTCCCCTCTGCCCAGGGAACACACTGCCCACGCCCAGATCGTGAGGGGGCAAAGGGTTAATACCTCAGAGCACCAGATGGACCTGCTGGCCCGAGAAAAACAGTCCCTCCCAGTCGGGCCTTGACCAGAGCGTGGGAGTCGCGTGTTTGCGGGCTGCATCACCTCCCTGTTCCTTTCCGAGGACAGGATCCACACCCCGTCATGATCCAGCCCCAGCACGCTGAGAGCTCTGCCTACCGCAGAGGTGGCCATTCACAGACCTGAGCCCCAGCCCTCCGCGCGGGAGAGAGCGCGTTTCATCACGGGACAAAAATACCAGCCCGCGGGATATAAACCAGAGACGAGAGAGATCGTCTCCATCACAGCACAGGGACGCTGGTGCCCAGCGAGGCGAGACACTGCTGTGGGCGTCTGTCCCAGCTGTCTGACTTCCCCTTTCCACCTCGTGCCTCGATTTCTAGTCCATTTTCTACATCCCAGACAAATTTCTGTGTCAAGCAATAATAAGATTTTTAGGTACCTGAAGGGGACAGTAGCAGCCCCCCCTCCAATATCCCCAGCCAGCCACTCTCCCAGGGGAAAGGAGGGGGTCTTCCCTGCTGCCGATTCAAGCCCCATCGACGCAGAGACACCCCAGTCACCAGCCAGGCACCCCCCCGTGCACACACAGGTCACCCACCCCTCCTCGTCTCTCGGGCTGCACGGCCCCCCCACCAGCAGCACAACACCGCTCCAGCGACACGAGGGGAGACGGGAGCCCATCTCTCTCTCCACCCACCTGCAGGGGGCGCCCCTCAGCCGATCTGAGCCTCCAGCTGGATCGGATGCCCCTGCACTGGGTCAGCGCCCTCTGGGACTCTGGGCTCTCGGGCACCAAGCACTGCTCCGTGGCATGGCCACAGGGGGGCAGGAGAGCAGTGCCAGTCTGGAGGGCCCCCTCCCCCTCTCTCTCCTCAGACCTGGGGTCCCCTTGCTCAAGAGCTCCCCGGCCAACTCTGCCCTTCAAATCTCAAATCTGACCCCCTTGGGAACGGTCTTAGGTTGTGTACCCCCCCACCAGCCTGCACCCCACTTTACCACAGAAGGTACACCCCAACATGGGCCAACCCTGTCCCTCCCAAACCAGATCCCCCCCCATCTCACACCACTGGTCAAAACAGCCATCGTGTCCAGAATAAAAACAGCTTCACTCCTCTAGAAAAGTGGTCAATTTATTTCGGGGTCCTTGCGTCTGTTACAACATCACCCCCACCCCCAAACCCCTCAGCACACAGCAGTCTTCCTCCCGGATCCTGTGGTAGAGGGAGGGAACCCCCCCACAGATGGACAGACTCGGGGTCCCCAGGGCGCAGTCCACACCGGGGCTGCGGTCCAGCGGGAGACGGGAGAGCCGCCAGAGAGCGGGACTGGGGCCCGGAGAGGAAGACGGGACAGTCTTCCTCCACGATCAACCCGCCAACGAGGGGACCCGCTCCTTACCTGCTGCCGCACCCCACGACCCAACGGGACACCCCCACGGAGTGACCTCGCTGGAGCCGAGCACCTCCCCCTCTGGAGCACAGGAGTCTCGGTATCCCGCCGAGGAGTCCTCACGGCCTGCAAGAACAGAGCACCTTCAGTATCCCGGGATTCACAGGCACGGAGAGAGGAACTGAGTCTCTCCAGTCTGAAGGGAGCGTCACACACTGAGGGGCTGAGGGAACCGAGTCTCTTCGGTCTGAAGAGAGCGTCCCACACTGACGGGCCGAGGGAACTGAGTCTCTTCAGTCTGAAGGGAGCGTCCCACACTGACGGGCCGAGGGAACCGAGTCTCTTCAGTCTGAAGGGAGCGTCCCACACTGACGGGCTGAGGGAACCGAGTCTCTTCAGTCTGAAGGGAGCGTCCCACACTGACGGGCTGAGGGAACTGAGTCTCTTCAGTCTGAAGGGAGCGTCCCACACTGACGGGCTGAGGGAACTGAGTCTCTTCAGTCTGAAGGGAGCGTCCCACACTGACGGGCTGAGGGAAATGAGTCTCTTCAGTCTGAAGGGAGCGTCCCACACTGACGGGCTGAGGGAACTGAGTCTCTTCAGTCTGAAGGGAGTGTCCCTCGGATATTGAGAACTTTCCTACACTGAAATACCAGATGCATATCCCACATATACAAGATAGGCCAGTTCTGAAGTAAAAATTAGAATAAGAGACCCCACAAGACCCCCACACCTCCACTCCCCTGTGGAGAAGGGCGGACAGGACAGGCCCGCTGAACCGCCACTCAGACCCCTCCCCCCACCGTGCGCAGCCTGTCTCCTCAGGCCCCGCCTTGTCAGGGGCGGGGCCGCACTCTGGTCGTCACGGTGACTCGGAGCCCAGTGCAAGGCATCATGGGAGACGATGACAGCGGGGGGGGGGGGGGGGGCAGGGGCCGGAGAGCCAACACACACGCAGCAGCACGGGTGGCGGCGATCAGCCCGCCGACAGCAACGGACGAGGCCCCCCAGTGGCCGGAGGACCAAACTGCAGGCAGATAAAACACCCCTCCAACAAGGAAAAAAACGCCGAGGCTCACCAGCTGCACCCACGAAGGCGTGGACGAACCAGGGGGGCTCACGCGTGTCATCCAGCAGCGGGGTCACCCCTCGGTGCTCCAGGACCCCTCCAGCCGGGAGCTCGGCGACGCCCCTGCAGCCTGGGATAGCAGGGGGGGACAGGGACCGTCAGCGAAGGGTCTCTCACACCCCCATACAGCACAGCGGCACCCCCACCTCCCCAGCGGGGCAGCCCACCGAGGGGGAGGGGCTAGCACACAGGTCGGCAAGGCAACAGCCATTGAGAAATGGGGGCTACAGCTCCCCCTCCGAGAGACCCCCAAAACCCCACAGGCACCTGGCGGCTCAGGGCGCTACACTAGGACCACAGGGCAGCCGGCGCCACCCGTCTCCTCAGGCCCCGCCTTGTCAGGGGCGGGGCCGCACGCTGGTCGTCAGGGGGACTCGGAGCCCAGTGCAAGGCATCATGGGAGACGTAGTCCGCCACTTTCCTGCCTCGGCGACTCCTCCCCTCGAGGGAGGGCTGCAGGAGTCGAGGGACGGAGCTCGAGGTTTTAAAGATCGATGAGGGAAAAAACCCAGACCCCTGAAGGGCAGGCAGGCCAGAGGTCGAAGGTAAACAAGAGAGAGTTTTTAATCCGAGACGACTCACCCCTCTGCGTTAGGGCTCTGCATGTTGGCAAGTCAGGACACCTGGGGAAACAGGAGAAGGAGCATCAGACACTGCCCGCATCACAGCGGGAACGGAGCTCATTGGCTCCCAGCGCTGTCCGTCTCCTCAGGGCCCCGCCTTGTCAGGGGCGGGGCTGCACTTCGGTCGTCACGGAGACTCGGAGCCCAGTGCAGAGCATCACGGGAGACGGCACGCCCACACAGCCGGAGGGGAAAAACCAAAAGAGACCGGCTCCAAACCCAGTACGGCCACCCCAAACCAGAACGGGAGCAGTAACGAAGCTCTTCAGCACAGGGGACAGAGCCCTGAGACTCTGGGCTCATGAGGACAGGAACTGGCTCAGTTCAGTACTTCAGGGGGTCTTCCCTCAGGGGTTATAGGTCACTGTGGATCTGGGCTCATGAGGACAGTAACTGGCTCAGTTCAGTCCCTGAGACCCCAGTCCTTCAGGAACTCTGGGGGGGGTCTTCACTCAGGGGTTAGAGGTCACTGTGGCTCTGGGCTCATGAGGACAGGAACTGGCTCAGTTCAGTCCTTCAGGGACTCTGGGGGTCTTCACTTAGGGGTTAGAGGTCACTGTGACTCTGGGCTCATGAGGACAGGAACCGGCTCAGTTCAGTCCCTGAGACCCCAGTCCCACAGTCAGGGGTTAGAAGCCAGTGTGACTCTGGGCTCATGAGGACAGGAACTAGCTCAACAGAGCCAACAGATTTTTCACACCGGCGAGAAACATTTAAAAACATTTGCCCACGTTTTCTCACAGCGAGGCCGAGATGAGCGGACGTCTGGTCAAAAGCACCTCGTTAGAGAGACCCCAAAACCCACCAGAGCCAAATAATTTTTCCGGCCGGATCCAACACCGATAGACACGGCGTCTGGAAGCGGAACTCGAGTCTCACGCACACGAAGCCCCGGGGACCACAATCGAGGTGGCACCGGCCATGTGCCAGGCCGGCCGCGGACCCTCTGTCTGCGGGGGACTCGCTCAGTTACTGCCAGCCTCCCGCTCTTAGAGCACAAGGCCACGAACGGCGGATTTTAACACGCAAGACGCGCGTTTCTACCAACAATAGCTGTTGCAGTACTTACGAGAGTCTTTGATTATTAAATTAAAACTATACGCCCCCTCTAAGTTAATTGGGAAGAGTTGCTTTAATTTAAAGACACTAGATCGTCAACCCTCATCACACATGGAGGCTTCTAGGTTACAACACCTTCCGTGTTCCTTCAAGGCGAACCTCCGGGGGTGCCACGCCGGAAACCCGAACACGCGTGGCCGCGGATTAAAGCGAAGCTGCAGTTATAAATGAGCATCTCTGAGCGAATACTTGTCGGTTCACGGGTACCGGCGGGTAAAAACCTTCCCCGACACAGAGGGAACAGAACACGTCCCTCGAATGTACGAGACACACAACAAGCGAGAGCTCTCCGACCCACTCACCTCCCTCCTCGGCCCAGCAGGGGCAACAGGCCGACGCCCTCCCAATGGCCGCTCTTTATGGACACGTCACAAGGACCCCGCGAAGGGGCAGGACGGGGTCGCCTACCGAAAACGCCTGACTGAAATGGAAGGCCATTACCGTAATGTCTGGAAGATGTGCGCACACGACCAGTTAGAAAACAAAATCGAGTGCACACAGAAACACCTTTTATCGACATCGTGTAAGAGCAGATTTCTTATACAGAGAGGGGTTAATGCAGACACACTGACTGGACACTCCAGTACATGAACACTGCACTGAGAGAGAGAGGGGTTAATACACACACACTGACTGGGCACTCCAGTACATTAACACTGCACTGAGAGAGAGAGGGGTTCATACAGACACACTGACTGGACACTCCAGTACATTAACACTGCACTGAGAGAGAGAGGGGTTCATACAGACACACTGACTGGACACTCCAGTACATTAACACTGCACTGAGAGAGAGAGGGGTTCATACAGACACACTGACTGGACACTCCAGTACATTAACACTGCACTGAGAGAGAGAGGGGTTCATACAGACACACTGACTGGACACTCCAGTACATTAACACTGCACTGAGAGAGAGAGGGGTTAATACAGACACGCTGGACACTCCAGTACATTAACACTGCACTGAGAGAGAGAGGGGTTCATACAGACACACTGACTGGACACTCCAGTACATTAACACTGCACTGAGAGAGAGAGGGGTTCATACAGACACACTGACTGGACACTCCAGTACATTAACACTGCACTGAGAGAGAGAGAGGGGTTAATACACACACTGACTGGACACTCCAGTACATTAACACTGCACTGAGAGAGAGAGGGGTTAATACAGACACGCTGGACACTCCAGTACATTAACACTGCACTGAGAGAGAGAGGGGTTAATACACACACACTGACTGGACACTCCAGTACATGAACACTGCACTGAGAGAGAGAGGGGTTCATACAGACACACTGACTGGACACTCCAGTACATTAACACTGCACTGAGAGAGAGAGGGGTTCATACAGACACACTGACTGGACACTCCAGTACATTAACACTGCACTGAGAGAGAGAGAGGGGTTAATACACACACTGACTGGACACTCCAGTACAGGAACACTGCGCTGAGAGAGGGGCAGGGGGAGAGGGGGAGGGGAGAGGGGGGCCCAGCAGATGACAGACAGAATTCCTACAGCTGTTTTTACAGTTTACAGAAGCCACATCATCTGACACACTGACTGCAGCCAAACCCGAGACGGAGAGAGGGAGCAGGAGGAGGGAGAGAGGGAGAGAGAGAGAGAGGAGGAGAGGATAAAAGAAGAGAAGGAAGAGGGCCTGAGAGAAAACGAGTAAGTGCCTTTCTGTGTATTAATCCGTCGATCGCCCGCGCTGGAGTCCGGAGAAGTTTCCACACTTCCCAGCGAATCGACCAGCGGCAGGCGGGGTGTGGGAAAGCCCTTCGGAAGGAGTGATCTGGGGGGACGGGGGAGGCGGGAGAGGATACGGGGCAGTGGGGCGGCCTGCGGGAGTGGGGGTCTGTGTTCGCTCCACGGTCCTGCTCCCACAAACTGGGAGTCTGCTCCCACCCCAGATCCCACTCCTGATCCGTGAACCAGGCGTCGGGGGAGTGTGTGTGTGTGTATGGAGTGTGTATGGAGTGTGTGTGTGTATGGGTGTGTATGGTTTGTGTGAGTGTGTGTGTGTAGTGTGGGTGTGTGCAGTGTGTGTGTGTGTATGGAGTGTGTGTATGGTTTGTGTATGGAGTGTGTGTGTATGGGTGTGTATGGTTTGTGTGTGGGTGTGGTTTGTGTGTGTAGTGTGGGTGTGTATGGAGTGTGTGTATGGAGTGTGTACGGAGTGTGGAGTGTGTGTGGAGTGTGTGTGTGTGGATTGTGTGTGTATGTGTGGAGTGTGTGTGTGTGTGTGGAGTGTGTGTGGATTGTGTGTGTGTGTGTGGGTGGGTGTGTATGGTTTGTGTGTGGAGTGTGTGTGTGTGTGGATTGTGTGTGTATGTGTGGATTGTGTGTGTGTGTGGAGTGTGTGTGTGTGTGTGGAGTGTGTGTGTGTGGATTGTGTGTGTGTGTGTGTGGAGTGTGTGTGTGTGTGTGGATTGTGTGTGTATGTGTGGATTGTGTGTGTGTGGAGTGTGTGTGTGTGTGTGTGGATTGTGTGTGTGTGTGTGTGTGTGGAGTGTGTGTGTGTGTGTGGAGTGTGTGTGTGTGGATTGTGTGTGTGTGTGTGTGTGGAGTGTGTGTGTGTGTGTGTGGAGCCCGGCCCCATGTGCGAGGCCAGCTGGGCTGGAGTCCCTGCTTCTGTGCCTGTACCTGGGTTTAGCACACTGTCCCAGGAGCTCACCCCAGATCTGTGCCTCAGCCAGTCCAACCCGTCCCCAGAGTCACCGTCTCCCTCTGTCCCCGCACTAAACAAGCACTGTCTCTGTCTCTGTCTCTCACACGGACACTGTCTCTGTCTCTAACAGTGTGTCTGTCTCTTACACTGACTCTGTGTCTCTGTCTCTCACACGGACACTGTCTCTGTCTCTAACAGTGTGTCTGTCTGTAACACTGTCTCTGTCTCTGTCTCTAACAGTGTGTCTGTCTCTAACACTGTCTCTGAACCTGTCTCTCACACGGACACTGTCTCTGTCTCTAACAGTGTGTCTGTCTCTAACACTGTCTCTGAACCTGTCTCTCACACGGACACCGTCTCTGTCTCTAACAGTGTGTCTGTCTGTAACACTGTCTCTGAACCTGTCTCTCACATGGACACTGTCTCTGTCTCTAACAGTGTGTCTGTCTGTAACACTGTCTCTGAACCTGTCTCTCACACGGACACTGACTCTGTCTCTAACAGTGTGTCTGTCTGTAACACTGTCTCTGTCTCTGTCTCTTACAGTGTGTCTGTCTCTTACACTGACATTGTCTTTATCTCTCACACTGTCTCTGTCTCTAACAGTGTGTCTGTCTCTTACACTGACATTATCTTTATCTCTCACACTGTCTCTGTCTCTAACAGTGTGTCTGTCTCTTACACTGACATTGTCTTTATCTCTCACACTGTCTCTGTCTCTTACAGTGTGTCTGTCTCTTACACTGACATTATCTTTATCTCTCACACTGTCTCTGTCTCTAACAGTGTGTCTGTCTCTTACACTGACATTGTCTCTATCTCTCACACTGACACTCTCTCACTGTCTCTGTCTCTAACAGTCTCTGTCTCTAACAGTGTCTCTGACTCTAACACTGTCTCTGACTCTAACACTGTCTCTAACTTTCCCTCAAAGAAGAGACTCCCTGTCTCTATCTCTCACACTGTCTCTGTCTCTCACACTAACACTGTCTCTATCTCTCACACTGTCTCTGTCTCTCACACTGACACTATCTCTGTCTCTCACACTGACACTGTCTGTCTCTCAGACCCACTGGACAGTTCCAGACTGGTTTCTGGTGCTTGCTGCCCAGCTGCTCTTGGGATCCGGGCTGGCAGAGTGTTTGTGTCGGGTGCCTCTCTGTGTTTCTGGGACTCCTCCGTCCCAACCTGTCCCAGCGCAGGCCTGTCCCGGAGAGGGGGGACACTGGCTCGAGACCAGGGTCCGAGAGAAACTGCGCGGGAGCTACTGGAGCAGTCGGAGAGAGGAAGGGGCGGAGGTGACCCCTGACCTGCATATTCTGGGCCGGGGTCGCGTTTCAAAGCCCGGAATCCGAGGCGAGGCGCTTCTATTCCGAGTGTGAAATTCCCGGACCGGAATTCCAATGGGGTGACTGGGAGCGTCGGCGTGGCTTCCCTCTTCTCTGTTCTCTGTTCCCAGCTCTCGCTCGTCTCTTCCAGAGACCCCACCCCGAGATGTCAGCACCCCAGAACGAGGTCCCTCCGGAAGACGCCAACAACCAGAGCTTCTGGCTGGTGAGAGAGAGAGAGAGGGGGGGAGAGGGAGAGAGAGGGGAGTGATAGAGGGAGAGAAAGACTGTAGATTTTATTTTACTTCTATTTTTTGTTTTGTTCCATGTTCATTTTATTATTTTCATTTGCTTTGGCAACACTGATTGTACCCAGCGGTCATGCTCATAAAGCACCTGGAATTGAACTGAATTGAATTGAGAGAGAGACACAGAGAGAGGGAGCGAGAGGGAGCAGTGAGAGTAAGGGAGAGAGTGAGAGAGAGAGAGAGGAGGAGTCAGTGACAGGCGGCAGGCTCAGAGGGAGAGAGAGCACCAGTGAGCCAGGAAAACTTCTCCCAGCTGCCAGACTCCACATCAACAAGACCTGAGAGCTGTGGAGACCCCAGAGAGGAGCTCCCCCTCTGCCTCCCTCTCCTGCTCTCCTCCTATTCTCTCCTGCTCTCCTGCTCTCCTGCTCTCCTATCCTCTCCTGCTCTCCTCCTCTCCTCCTCTCCTGCTATCCTCCTATTCTCTCCTCCTCTCCTGCTCTCCTGCTCTCCTATCCTCTCCTGCTCTCCTCCTCTCCTGCTCTCCTCCTATTCTCTCCTGCTCTCCTGCTCTCCTGTCCTCTCCTGCTCTCCTCCTCCCCTCCTCTCCTGCTCTCTTCCTATTCTCTCCTGCTCTCCTGCTCTCCTGCTCTCCTATCCTCTCCTGCTCTCCTCCTCTCCTGCTCTCCTCCTATTCTCTCCTGCTCTCCTATCCTCTCCTGCTCTCCTCCTCTCCTATCCTCTCCTGCTCTCCTCCCATTCTCTCCTGCTCTCCTGCTCTCCTCCTATTCTCTCCTGCTCTCCTCCTCTCCTATCCTCTCCTGCTCTCCTCCTCTCCTATCCTCTCCTGCTTTCCTCCTATTCTCTCCTGCTCTCCTATCCTTTCCTTCTCTCCGCCTATTCTCTCCTGCTCTCCTGCTCTCCTATCCTCTCCTGCTCTCCTCCTCTCCTATCCTCTCCTGCTCTCCTCCTATTCTCTCCTGCTCTCCTATCCATTCCTCCTCTCCTCCTATTCTCTCCTGCTCTCCTGCTCTCCTATCCTCTCCTGCTCTCCTCCTCTCCTGCTCTGGAGGTGTGGAGCAGGCAGGGTGGTGCTGGTCCCTGGGGATCTCAGGACTAAGGGAGCCCCTCTCTGTGTTGATGCGACCCCTCCCTCCCGCCTCACAGCCCGGTAACTACCAGCGCACGGTGCGGCGCACGGAGGACACGTTCTCGGCGTGCAACGACATCGTCACGTGCTTCCAGGAGAGGGCGCGCGTGGAGCGCCAGTACGCGCAACAGCTCAGTGAGTGGAGCGCCAAGTGGAGACCCCTGGTGGACGCCAGTGAGTACTGCAGCCTGGGCAGGGCCCATATCTCACAGTCACACTCGTAGCAGCCCCTGTGTGTCACAGAGACCCCTGGTGGACGCCAGTGAGTACTGCAGCCTGGGCAGGGCCCATATCTCGTAGTCACACTCGTAGCAGCCCCTGTGTGTCACAGAGACCCCCGGTGGACGCCAGTGAGTACTGCAGCCTGGGCAGGGCCCATATCTCACAGTCACACTCGTAGCAGCCCCTGTGTGTCACAGAGACCCCTGGTGGACGCCAGTGAGTACTGCAGCCTGGGCAGGGCCCATATCTCAGAGTCACACTCGTAGCAGCCCCTGTGTGTCACAGAGACCCCTGGTGGACGCCAGTGAGTACTGCAGCCTGGGCAGGGCCCATATCTCACAGTCACACTCGTAGCAGCCCCTGTGCGTCACAGAGACCCCTGGTGGACGCCAGGGAGTACTGCAGCCTGGGCAGGGCCCATATCTCGTAGTCACACTCGTAGCAGCCCCTGTGTGTCACAGAGACCCCTGGTGGACGCCAGTGAGTACTGCAGCCTGGGCAGGGCCCATATCTCACAGTCACACTCGTAGCGGCCCCTGTGTGTCACAGAGACCCCTGGTGGACGCCAGGGAGTACCACAGCCTGGGCAGGGCCCATATCTCATAGTCACACTCGTAGCAGCCCCTGTGTGTCACAGAGACCCCTGGTGGACGCCAGGGAGTACTGCAGCCTGGGCAGGGCCCATATCTCAGAGTCACACTCGTAGCAGCCCCTGTGTGTCACAGAGACCCCCGGTGGACGCCAGTGAGTACTGCAGCCTGGGCAGGGCCCATATCTCGTAGTCACACTCGTAGCAGCCCCTGTGTGTCACAGAGACCCCCGGTGGACGCCAGTGAGTACTGCAGCCCGGGCAGGGCCCATATCTCACAGTCACACTCGTAGCAGCCCCTGTGCGTCACAGAGACCCCTGGTGGACGCCAGGGAGCACAGCGCCCGGTGGCGGTCGTGAGCAGCTCTGTCGCCGTGCTGGTGTCGCCGTGCCTCAGGCGCCCCCCCCTCCCCTCTGCCTCGCGCAGGCCCGCTGTACGGCTCCCTCCTGCGCGCCTGGCAGTGTTTCCTGTCCGCCGCCGACCGGCTGTCCCTCCTGCACGCCTCCGTCTGCCGCTCCCTGGTGTCGGAGGACGGCGACCGCGTGCGCACCTGGCAGCGCGAGACCTTCCACAAGAAGATGTTCGGCGGCTTCCGCGAGGCGCACGACCTGGACAGCGGCTTCGCCCGCGCGCAGAAGCCCTGGGCCAAGAGGCTGAAGAAGGTACCGGGCCCCTTTCTGCGGCTAGGCCGTGTAGCCGGAATCTACAAACAAACAAAAACTACATTTCCCAGAGTCCCTTGAGCCAGGCAGATCGGCACTCTGGGAGCTGTAGTTCTGCGGCGGGCTCCTCTGGTCGATTCAGATCCACTTTGTTCGCCAAGTACAAGGAATTTGGCCTGGCGTCTTGCTGCACGAAACATAGCTAGAAAAAAAAAAAACCTCACTGATAAATGCACACTTCACGCAAAGAACAGGCACAGGTCCACAGTTATATGAGTGGAGTGTCCAGAAAAGCGCTATATAAGTGTAAGCAATTATTATTATTATTGTTATTATAATATACCCCCTTCCCCATGTATTCACGAGTCCTGACTGAGCAGCACGCCATTTCTTGTATAATAGGTTACAAGAGTCTCTAAAGCTGCAGTTTAAAACCCAGCATGCTGTGTGAAAGGGCCAGTGGCCCTGTCCTCTTGGTGTCAATGTACTGTGACACCCCCTTCCCTTCAGAGAAAGAGAGTTTAGATGCGTGCTGTATGTGTGGGGGAAAACTACATTCCCCAGCATTCCTCTGTGTGCAGGTTAAGACTGCTGCCTGCTGGGAGTTGTAGTTCTTCAGGTGTCCTCCTTGTGTAGCAATACTGTAGCACAGAGAGCTCCCCCCCCCCTCCCCTTCAGAAAAAGAGACTTTAGATGCAAGCTGTATGTGTGGAAAACTACATTCCCCAGCATTCCTCTGTGTGCAGGTGAAGCCTGCTGCCTGCTGGGAGTTGTAGTTGTTGAGGGTCTCCGTCCCCGAACTCATTGCAGCTGGAGAAGGCGAGGGCGGCCTTCCACAAGGCCAGCCGCAAGGAGCACGTGGCCAGCGACCGCGAGGCGCACGCCCGGGGGAACCCCGACATCGCCATCGAGAAGCAGAGGAGGATCCAGGAGGAGCGGGAGAGCGCCAGCCAGGAGACCGAGAAGGTGAGTGTGTGTGAGTGTGAGTGTGAGTGTGAGTGTGAGTGTGAGTGTGAGTGTGAGTGAGTGTGAATCTGTGAGTGAGTGTGAGTGTGTGAATCTGTGTGTGAGTGTGAGTGTGAGTGTTAGTGTGAGTGTGTGTGTATGGGGTGTGTGTGTGAATGTGTCTCTCTGTGAGTGTGTGAATCTGTGTGTGAATCTGTGTGAGTGTGTGTGGGGTGTGTGTGTGAATCTGTGTGTGAGTGTGTGTGTATGGGGTGTGTGTGTGAATGTGTCTCTCTGTGAGTGTGTGAATCTGTGTGTGAATCTGTGTGAGTGTGAGTGTGAGTGTGAGTGTGAGTGTGTGAGTGTGTGTGAGAGTGTGAGTGTGTGAGTGTGAGTGTGAATCTGTGAGTGAGTGTGTGTGTATGGGGTGTGTGTGTGAGTGTGTCTCTCTGTGAGTGTGTGAATCTGTGTGTGTGTGTGTGAATCTGTGTGAGTGTGTGTGGGGTGTGTGTGTGAATCTGTGTGTGAGTGTGTGTGTATGGGGTGTGTGTGTGAATGTGTCTCTCTGTGAGTGTGTGAATCTGTGTGTGTGTATGGGGTGTGTGTGTGAGTGTGAATCTGTGTGTGAATCTGTGTGAGTGTGTGTGGGGTGTGTGTGTGAATCTGTGTGTGTGTGTGTGTGTATGGGGTGTGTGTGTGAATGTGTCTCTCTGTGAGTGTGTGAATCTGTGTGTGTGTATGGGGTGTGTGTGTGAGTGTGAGTGTGAGTGAGTGTGAATCTGTGAGTGAGTGTGTGTGTATGGGGTGTGTGTGTGAGTGTGTCTCTCTGTGAGTGTGTGAATCTGTGTGTGTGTGTGAGTGTGAGTGTGAGTGAGTGTGAATCTGTGAGTGAGTGTGTGTGTATGGGGTCTGTGTGTGAGTGTGTGTGTATGGGGTGTGTGAGTGTGAGTGAGTGTGAGTGTGTATGGGGGGTGTGTGTGTGTGTATGGGGTGTGTGTGTGAATGTGTCTCTCTGAGTGTGTGAGTGTGTGTGTGAGTGTGAGTGAGTGTGTGAGTGTGAGTGAATCTGTGTGTGAGTGTGTGTGTATGGGGTGTATGTGTGAATGTGTCTCTCTGTGAGTGTGTGAATCTGTGTGTGTGTATGGGGTGTGTGTGTGAGTGTGAATCTGTGTGTGAATCTGTGTGAGTGTGTGTGGGGTGTGTGTGTGAATCTGTGTGTGAGTGTGTGTGTATGGGGTGTGTGTGTGAATGTGTCTCTCTGTGAGTGTGTGAATCTGTGTGTGTGTGTGTGAATCTGTGTGTGAGTGTGTGTGGGGTGTGTGTGTGAATCTGTGTGTGAGTGTGTGTGTATGGGGTGTGTGTGTGAATGTGTCTCTCTGTGAGTGTGTGAATCTGTGTGTGTGTATGGGGTGTGTGTGTGAGTGTGAATCTGTGTGTGAATCTGTGTGAGTGTGTGTGGGGTGTGTGTGTGAATCTGTGTGTGAGTGTGTGTGTATGGGGTGTGTGTGTGAATGTGTCTCTCTGTGAGTGTGTGAATCTGTGTGTGTGTATGGGGTGTGTGTGTGAGTGTGAGTGTGAGTGAGTGTGAATCTGTGAGTGAGTGTGTGTGTATGGGGTGTGTGTGTGAGTGTGTCTCTCTGTGAGTGTGTGAATCTGTGTGTGTGTATGGGGTGTGTGTGTGAGTGTGAGTGTGAATCTGTGAGTGAGTGTGTGTGTATGGGGTCTGTGTGTGAGTGTGTGTGTATGGGGTGTGTGAGTGTGAGTGTGAGTGAGTGTGAGTGTGTGTGTGTGTATGGGGTGTGTGTGTGAATGTGTCTCTCTGAGTGTGTGAGTGTGTGTGTGAGTGTGAGTGAGTGTGTGAGTGTGAGTGAATCTGTGTGTGAGTGTGTGTGTATGGGGTGTATGTGTGAATGTGTCTCTCTTTGTGTGTGAGTGTGTGAATCTGTGTGTGTGTATGGGGTGTGTGTGTGAGTGTGAGTGTGTGTGTGTGAGTGTGAGTGAGTGTGAATCTGTGTGTGAGTGTGTGTGTATGGTGTGTGTGTGTGAATGTGTCTCTCTTTGTGTGTGAGTGTGCGAATCTGTGTGTGAGTGTGAGTGTGTATGGGGTGTGTGTGTGTGTGTGTGTGAGTGTGTGTGTATGTGTCTGTGTGTCTCTCTGTGTCTGTGTCTGTGTGTGCCTGTGTGAGTCTGTGTGTGCCTGTGTGAGTCTGTGTGTCTGTGTGAGTCTGTGTGTCTGTGTGTGTCTCTGTGTCTGTGTGAGTCTGTGTGTCTGTGTGTGTCGCTTTGTGTCTGTGTGTCTGTGTTTCTCTGTCTGTGTGTGTCTGTGTGTGTGTCTGTGTGTCTGTGTGTGTCTGTGTCTGTGTGTCTGTGTTTCTGTGTCTCTGTCTGTGTGTGTCTGTGTGTGTCTGTGTCTCTGTGTGTGTGTCTGTGTGTCTGTGTGTTCTGTGTGTCTCTGTGTGTGTGCCTGTGTGTGTCTGTCTGTGTGTGTCTCTGTGTCTGTGTGAGTGTGTCTGTCTATCAGTGACAGTGTGTCAGCAGGTCTATTCTTATACTTCTATAAAGGCATTATGGTGTGTCTGTGTCTGTGGTTGTCATGGCAGCTGCGGGGTCGCTATGAGAAGGTGCTGGAGGAAGTGACACGCTATGCACCGCGCTACATGGAGGAAATGGAGGCCGTCTTTGACCAATCACAGGAGGAGGAGCGTCGACGAATCAGCTTTCTGAAACAGGCCTTCCTGTCCATCCACAGACACCTGGACATCACCAATAATGAGAGGTGATCAATCATTACTTGATACAGGGAGAGAATATCCCACTAACCAACCAATAACAGTATTATTATACAGTATTAACCCCTCTCTCTCAGTGTCAGGGTGTATTAACCCCTCTCTCTCAGTGTCAGGGTGTATTAACCCCTCTCCCTCAGTGTCAGTGTGTATTAACCCCTCTCTCTCTCAGTGTCAGTGTGTATTAACCCCTCCCTCTCAGTGTCAGTGTGTATTAACCTCTCTCTCTCTCTCAGTGTCAGGGTGTATTAACCCCTCTCCCTCAGTGTCAGGGTGTATTAACCCCTCTCTCTCTCAGTGTCAGGGTGTATTAACCCCTCTCTCTCAGTCTCAGGGTGTATTAACCCCTCTCCCTCAGTGTCAGGGTGTATTAACCCCTCTCTCTCTCCCCCAGTGTCAGGGCAGTGTACAGTGAGCTCCACCACACCCTGTATTAACCCCTCTCTCTCTCCCCCAGTGTCAGGGCAGTGTACAGTGAGCTCCACCACACCCTGTATTAACCCCTCTCTCTCTCCCTCAGTGTCAGGGCAGTGTACAGTGAGCTCCACCACACCCTGTATTAACCCCTCTCTCTCTCCCTCAGCGTCAGGGTGTATTAACCCCTCTCTCTCTCCCTCAGTGTCAGGGCAGTGTACAGTGAGCTCCACCACACCCTGTATTAACCCCTCTCTCTCTCCCCCAGTGTCAGGGCAGTGTACAGTGAGCTCCACCACACCCTGTATTAACCCCTCTCTCTCTCCCTCAGTGTCAGGGTGTATTAACCCCTCTCTCTCTCCCTCAGTGTCAGGGCAGTGTACAGTGAGCTCCACCACACCCTGTATTAACCCCTCTCTCTCTCCCTCAGCGTCAGGGTGTATTAACCCCTCTCTCTCTCCCTCAGTGTCAGGGTGTATTAACCCCTCTCTCTCTCCCCCAGTGTCAGGGCAGTGTACAGTGAGCTGCACCACACCCTGATGTCCATCAGCGAGCAGGACGACCTGCGCTGGTGGAAGAACACTCATGGCCCAGGCATGCCCACCGACTGGCCACACTTCCAGGTACTGGCCGGCCCCCCCTGACCACCCTTCCTCTTCCTCCCCCCCGGGCCTCACCCCCCCCTCTGTCTCTGCTCCGGCAGGAGTGGACCCCGGAGAAGAAGCCGCAGAAGAAACAGAAGAAGGAGACGAAAGTGACTGAGAAGAAGTCAGTGTCTTTGTCTGACCGTCCATCTCTGTCTGTCTCTATCTGTCTCTCTCCCCGTGTGGAGTTCACCTGCCTGTCTCCCTGTCTGTTAATATCACTGTCTGTCTCTATCTGTCTGTATATCCGTGTGGAGTTCACCTGCCTGTCTCCCTGTCTGTTAATATCACTGTCTGTCTCTCTATCTGTCTCTATCTGTCTCTCTCCCCGTGTGGAGTTCACCTGCCTGTCTCCCTGTCTGTTAATATCACTGTCTGTCTCTCTATCTGTCTCTATCTGTCTCTCTCCCCGTGTGGAGTTCACCTGCCTGTCTCCCTGTCTGTTAATATCACTGGCTGTCTCTCTATCTGTCTCTATCTGTCTGTATATCCGTGTGGAGTTCACCTGCCTGTCTCCCTGTCTGTCAATATCACTGTCTGTCTCTCTGTCTGTCTCTATCTGTCTGTATACCCGTGTGGAGTTCACCTGCCTGTCTCCCTGTCTGTCAATATCACTGTCTGTCTCTCTGTCTGTCTCTATCTGTCTGTATATCCGTGTGGAGTTCACCTGCCTGTCTCTCTGTCTGTTAATATCACTGTCTGTCTCTCTGTCTGTCTCTATCTGTCTGTATATCCGTGTGGAGTTCACCTGCCTGTCTGCCTGTCTGTTAATATCTCTGTCTGTCTCTCTGTCTGTCTCTATCTGTCTGTATATCTGTGTGGAGTTCACCTGCCTGTCTGCCTGTCTGTGTGTCTGTATATCTGTTAATATCACTGTCTGTCTCTCTATCTGTCTCTATCTGTCTGTATATCTGTGTGGAGTTCACCTGCCCGTCTGCCCGTCTGCCTGTCTGCCTGTCTGCCTGTCTGTCTGTCTGTCTGTCTGTCTGTCTGTTAATATCACTGTCTGTCTCTCTGTCTGTCTCTATCTGTCTGTATATCTGTGTGGAGTTCACCTGCCTGTCTGTGTGTCTGTCTGTTAATATCACTGTCTGTCTCTCTATCTGTCTGTCTCTACTCACCTGCCTGTCTGTCTCTGTAGTTCTGTTCCGTCTACATGCGTCCCGCTGGCCAGACCAGGCTCCGTCTCTCCGTCCACCCCCCCCTCGCGAGAGAGGGGGCGAGAGAACGAGGGGGCGGCGGGACGGGGACCTTGTCCGGCTGGTTGACGTCCCTGTCGGCCTGTCTCTCCGCAGGGCGCTGTCCGGGGTCAGAGTCAGGGCTCTGTATGACTACGTGGGCCAGGAGCCGGACGAGCTGAGCTTCAAAGCAGGTGCAGTTCCGCCCCCCCGAGCTGGAGCGCTGAGCTCCCCCTCACCCCCCCCCGGCGGCGGCCTGTGACCAGCGGGCCGCCCGGCGGGCCTGCGGGGGCTGTGGGGAGGGAGGGAGGCCACAGTCATCGTTAGCCCCTCCCCTCCGGTACAGCCTGTATCCCACTGCTGCCACCACATGGCATTCGTTTCCCAAGGGCTCATGGGAAATGGGTCGGGGGGGGCCGGGATCAGAGGCACCGGTTCTGCACCCTTGGGTGTCCTCAGAGCTGGGGCCGGGCCGGGCGGGAGGGCAGGTTCTCCGCCTGGCCGGGGCGGAAATGAACTGCCCCTGCTTGTACCCAGCCCCTCGCACGCTTGAAGCCCCCCACCAGCTCTCGTGCGGGATGTTGGAGGCGTTCAGGTTCATTGTGGCCCCAACCCCCCCCTCCCCCCACGAAGACAGGTGCACCCCTTTATCTCCCCTCCCGGCTCCCCCAGAGGAGATCTCCTGCCACCCGGAGACGCACGACCCCTCGCACCCCCCTCCGTGCCTCGATCACTCCCTCCATCTCCTCTCCCCTCCCTCCGGGCCCATCGAGCTCTCTCTCTCCCCCTGACCCCCAAACCTAGTAGGGAACCCCCACCCCCCCCTCCTCCGCCCCGCCCTGACTCGAGCCCGGTTCCCGTTTTCCCAGGGGAGGAGTTCCTGAAGACGGAGGAGGAGGATGACCAGGGCTGGTGCAGGGGGCTGAAGGACGGCGGGAGGGAGGGGCTGTACCCCGCCAATTACGTGGAGGTGCTGCAGTAACGGCCCCCCGCCACCAGGGGGAGCTCCACCCCCCCCCCCCCCGGCGATCGAACCCGGGCCACTCGGTGTCTGACTAGGTGCTACGGATCTTTTGTCTCGTCGGACCGGCTGTCCGGTGATCCCTCTGGAAACAGCAGGGTGGTCCTTCCTGGGACGGACGATCCCCACTGGGCAGAGGGATCGGGGGACTCCGGTCACGGCCGCGAGGCGCTGGACTGGGGGTCCTACAGGGGGGGGGATCCCCAACCCTGTAACCCCCAGCCCAGCACCCCAGGAGCTCCTGTTTGAGAGCCTGGAACTGGAAACTCCTGGAGGGAATTGAACTGGGTCTACCATGGCTCTGTGTGTGTGTCTCCCTCTGACTCGCTCTGTGTGTGTGTGTGTCTCCCTCTGACTCCTCTGTGTGTGTGTCTCCCTCTGACTCCCTCTGTGTGTGTCTCCCTCTGACTCCCTCTGTGTGTGTGTCTCCCTCTGACTCTCTCTGTGTGTGTCTCCCTCTGACGCCCTCTGTGTGCGTGTGTCTCCCTCTGACTCCCTCTGTGTGTGTGTGTGTCTCCCTCTGACTCCCTCTGTGTGTGTGTGTGTCTCCCTCTGACTCCCTCTGTGTGCGTGTCTCCCTCTGACTCCCTCTGTGTGTGTGTGTGTCTCCCTCTGACTCCCTCTGTGTGTGTGTCTCCCTCTGACTCCTCTGTGTGCGTCTCCCTCTGACTCCCTCTGTGTGTGTGTGTGTGTCTCCCTCTGACTCTCTCTGTGTGTGTCTCCCTCTGACTCCCTCTGTGTGTGTGTCTCCCTCTGACTTCTCTGTGTGTGTGTTTCTCCCTTTGACTCCCTCTGTGTGTGTGGGTCTCCTTCTGACTCCCTCTGTGTGTGTGTCTCCCTCTGACTCCCTCTGTGTGTGTGTCTCCCTCTGACTCCCTCTTTGTGTGTCTGACTCCCTCTGTGTGTGTGTGTCTCCCTCTGTGTGTGTGTGTCTCCCTCTGACTCCCTCTGTGTGTGCACTAGTGTATGTGAGTCTGTCTGACTGTGTGCACTAGTGTGTGTGAGTCTGTCTGACTGTGTGCACTAGTGTATGTGAGTCTGTCTCTGACTGTGTGCACTAGTGTATGTGAGTCTGTCTCTGACTGTGTGCACTAGTGTATGTGAGTCTGTCTCTGACTGTGTGCACTAGTGTGTGTGAGTCTGTCTGACTGTGTGCACTAGTGTATGTGAGTCTGTCTCTGACTGTGTGCACTAGTGTATGTGAGTCTGTCTCTGACTGTGTGCACTAGTGTGTGTGAGTCTGTCTGACTGTGTGCACTAGTGTACTGTATGTGAGTCTGTCTCTGACTGTGTGCACTATTGTATGTGAGTCTGTCTCTGACTGTGTGCCCTAGTGTGTGTGTCTGTCTGACTGTGTGCACTAGCGTGTGTGAGTCTGTCTCTGACTCTTTGAGTCTGTCTCTGTGCCTGTTGACACTTTGCGTGTCTCTCTCTGTCAGACTGTATCCAGAATCCGGACGCGTTTTGTATATGAACATACCACACAGTGCAGTTTTGCAATAGGTGTGTTGCATGCATGAGCCTGCCTTGGATTCACTGTCCCCCTAGTTATTGAGACTTCTGTTCTAACTTTGACTGTTGCTTTGCGATATTGCACTAAGAGGTCCTACACTAATAAGCTGCAAGTTTGTCTTATAGAATATAAAGAATTGTATTTAATCGACTGGAGAGTAAAGAAATTGTACTGCTATCCTAATCTAGTCTATCTCTATCTCTTACGTTTACAACTAAAGGTTCTTGCTGTGCTGTACACACCCAATTCCTGTCTTGGGTTAAACAGATTAATTGATCTTTTGTTTATTCTGAATTAATAAAGTGTTAATTACTGCTCAGCTCCCTGAGAGATATACTGTGTGTGTGTGTTGCGCCTGTGTGTGAGTGTAGGTGAGTTTTTGGCAGGACCAGTCAGATACAGTGTTACCAAAGTAATCAGTATAAAACATTTGACTGTATTTGTTAATATTGTATATATATATGTTGTGAGCGTGCAGTCCTGTTGGGACTACATTCTCCAGAATCCTCTTGGGGTGGGGGGAGGGCTTTGAGTGGCTGCTCCCTGTCACCTGACCACTTGCTGGAAGATAATTGGTCAAGGGACTGTTGCAAAAGCAGGAAGCGGAGTGAATTGGACCCTGCTGTCCAGAGAGTGGATCGTCTCTGTGTTGCATTTCACAGGGGGAGAAGGACTGGCCGCAGGACTTTGAAACGGTAAGTTTTGTGAGTGTTTCTGTAGGTAGTTCTTGGAGCCGTAAAGTGTCGCTGCAGTGAACTACAGTAAAGTGGCACTCCAGCAAACTACAGTAAAGTGTCACTCCAGTGTGCAACAGTACAGTGAAACTCCAGCAAACTGCAGTAAAGTGGCACTCCAGTGTGCTACAGTACAGTGAAACTCCAGTAAACTGCAGTAAAGTGGCACTCCAGTGTGCTACAGTACAGTGAAACTCCAGTAAACTGCAGTAAAGTGGCACTCCAGTGTGCTACAGTAAAGTGACACTCCAGTGAGCTACAGTACAGTGAAACTCCAGTAAACTGCAGTAAAGTGGCACTCCAGTGAGCTACAGTACAGTGAAACTCCAGTAAACTGCAGTAAAGTGGCACTCCAGTGTGCTACAGTACAGTGAAACTCCAGTAAACTGCAGTAAAGTGGCACTCCAGTGTGCTACAGTAAAGTGACACTCCAGTGTGCAACAGTACAGTGAAACTCCAGTAAACTGCAGTAAAGTGGCACTCCAGTGAGCTACAGTACAGTGAAACTCCAGTAAACTGCAGTAAAGTGGCACTCCAGTGTGCTACAGTACAGTGAAACTCCAGTAAACTGCAGTAAAGTGGCACTCCAGTGTGCTACAGTAAAGTGACACTCCAGTGAGCTACAGTACAGTGAAACTCCAGTAAACTACAGTAAAGTGGCACTCCAGTGAGCTACAGTACAGTGAAACTCCAGTAAACTGCAGTAAAGTGGCACTCCAGTGTGCTACAGTACAGTGAAACTCCAGTAAACTGCAGTAAAGTGGCACTCCAGTGAGCTACAGTACAGTGAAACTCCAGTAAACTGCAGTAAAGTGGCACTCCAGTGTGCTACAGTACAGTGAAACTCCAGTAAACTGCAGTAAAGTGGCACTCCAGTGAGCTACAGTACAGTGAAACTCCAGTAAACTGCAGTAAAGTGGCACTCCAGTGTGCTACAGTAAAGTGACACTCCAGTGTGCAACAGTACAGTGAAACTCCAGTAAACTGCAGTAAAGTGGCACTCCAGTGAGCTACAGTACAGTGAAACTCCAGTAAACTGCAGTAAAGTGGCACTCCAGTGTGCTACAGTACAGTGAAACTCCAGTAAACTGCAGTAAAGTGGCACTCCAGTGTGCTACAGTAAAGTGACACTCCAGTGTGCAACAGTACAGTGAAACTCCAGTAAACTGCAGTAAAGTGGCACTCCAGTGAGCTACAGTACAGTGAAACTCCAGTAAACTGCAGTAAAGTGGCACTCCAGTGTGCTACAGTACAGTGAAACTCCAGTAAACTGCAGTAAAGTGGCACTCCAGTGTGCTACAGTACAGTGAAACTCCAGCAAACTACAGTAAAGTGTCGCTGCAGTGAACTACAGTAAAGTGGCACTCCAGCAAACTACAGTAAAGTGTCACTCCAGTGTGCAACAGTACAGTGAAACTCCAGTAAACTACAGTAAAGTGTCACTCCAGTGAGCTACAGTACAGTGAAACTCCAGTAAACTACAGTAAAGTGGCACTCCAGTGTGCTACAGTACAGTGAAACTCCAGTAAACTGCAGTAAAGTGGCACTCCAGTGAGCTACAGTACAGTGAAACTCCAGTAAACTGCAGTAAAGTGGCACTCCAGTGTGCTACAGTAAAGTGACACTCCAGTGTGCAACAGTACAGTGAAACTCCAGTAAACTGCAGTAAAGTGGCACTCCAGTGAGCTACAGTACAGTGAAACTCCAGTAAACTACAGTAAAGTGGCACTCCAGTGAGCTACAGTACAGTGACACTCCAGTGTGCTACAGTAAAATGGCACTCCAGTGAGCTACAGTACAGTGAAACTCCAGTAAACTGCAGTAAAGTGGCACTCCAGTGAGCTACAGTAAAGTGACACTCCAGTGTGCTACAGTACAGTGAAACTCCAGTAAACTACAGTAAAGTGTCACTCCAGTGTGCAACAGTACAGTGAAACTCCAGTAAACTACAGTAAAGTGGCACTCCAGTGTGCAACAGTACAGTGAAACTCCAGTAAACTACAGTAAAGTGTCACTCCAGTGAGCTACAGTACAGTGAAACTCCAGCAAACTACAGTAAAGTGGCACTCCAGTGAGCTACAGTACAGTGAAACTCCAGTAAACTACAGTACAGTGGGACTCCAGTGTGCTACAGTACAGTGAAACTCCAGTAAACTACAGTAAAGTGTCACTCCAGTGAGCTACAGTACAGTGAAACTCCAGCAAACTACAGTAAAGTGTCGCTGCAGTGAACTACAGTACAGTGAAACTCCAGCAAACTACAGTAAAATGGCACTCCAGTGTGCAACAGTACAGTGAAACTCCAGTAAACTACAGTAAAGTGTCGCTGCAGTGAACTACAGTACAGTGAAACTCCAGCAAACTGCAGTAAAGTGGCACTCCAGTGTGCTACAGTAAAGTGACACTCCAGTGTGCAACAGTACAGTGAAACTCCAGTAAACTACAGTAAAGTGGCACTCCAGTGTGCTACAGTACAGTGAAACTCCAGTAAACTGCAGTAAAGTGGCACTCCAGTGTGCTACAGTACAGTGACACTCCAGTGTGCTACAGTAAAGTGACACTCCAGTGTGCTACAGTAAAGTGGCACCCCAGCAAACTGCAGTAAAGTGGCACTCCAGTAAACTACAGTAAAATGGCACTCCAGTGTGCAACAGTACAGTGAAACTCCAGTAAACTACAGTAAAGTGTCACTCCAGTGTGCTACAGTACAGTGAAACTCCAGTAAACTACAGTAAAGTGTCACTCCAGTGTGCTACAGTAAAGTGGCACTCCAGTAAAGTGACACCCCAGTGTGCTACAGTAAAGTGACACTCCAGTAAAGTGACACCCCAGTATGCTACAGTAAAGTGACACCCCAGTGTGCTACAGTAAAGTGGCACTCCAGTGTGCTACAGTAAAGTGACACTCCAGTAAGTGACACTCCAGTGTGCTACAGTAAAGTGGCACTCCAGTAAAGTGACACTACATTGAGTTACAGTTAAGTGACACTTCAGTAAGCTACGGTAAAGTGACTACAATAAAATAACACTACAGTGAGCTATGTGTCTATGACTGTCTGCACTAGTGTGTGCCAGGGTATCGACTTCAACAACACAGCTGGACAGCTTGTTCCATACCCCCACCACCCTTTGTGTAAAGAAGACCCAGTCAGGACAGGAGGCTCCTCTTTACACAGAGGGTGGTGGGGGTGTGGAACAAGCCCAGCCATGTTGCAGGGGCTGCATTACATCATTCCTGTACCCCTTGAGAACAGAATTTGGAATATTAGAAATGATGTGCTGCAGTATCACATTTAAACAGCAGATGGAGGTATTGCTTCAAAAAAATATGTCATGAAGTGTGATGTCATTAGTTTTTCCCAGGAGGTCTCCCATCCAGGTACTGGTGCTGATCAGGCTCACACCAGCTTAGCTACAGTGGGTTGCCAGTCGTGAGTTGCAGAGTGATATGGCTGCTGGCAATAAGATAAGATAAACATATTGTCCCTTAGGGGAATGTTTTTACAGACACACAGTGCTTCTGCACATCTAAACACATCCCGAAACATTAACACTAAATATATCCCTTACATGAGGAGGCCCATTTGTGAGTACCTCACTAGCACCAGCTGTGTCTGGAGAGAAGCCAGGGGATCGGCTTCAACAACAGGGCTGGGCAGCTTGTTCCACACCCCCACCCCTCTCTGTGTACAGAAGAGCCTCCTGTCCTGACTGGAGGAGCTCACCCAGCTGTGTCTGGAGAGAAGCCAGGGTATCGGCTTCAACCACAGGGCTGGGCAGCTTGTTCCCCACCCCCGCCACCCTCTGTGTACAGAAGAGCCTCCTGTCCTGACTGGAGGAGCTCACCCAGCTGTGTCTGGGGAGAAGCCGGGGTATCGGCTTCAACCGCAGGGCTGGGCAGCTTGTTCCCCACCCCCGCCCCCCTCTGTGTACAGAACAGCCTCCCGTTTTCAGTTAAAAAAAAACTTCCCGGATATGCGAGAGAGAGAGGGAGACGGAATCCCGTGATTTTCCAGATGAATGTCACACGACAGAGGCCCAGGGATGCCAAACTCGGCTCCAATATGGGGACACTTCTTGTTCCAGGCATGGAGAGGCTCCCCAGGCGTCAGGTTTTACTTTCAACCCACAGCGATTACCTTCCTCCAGAAGACGAGGGCGGAACCCTGTATTCACAGCTCTGCTGCTTGTGGGACCCACATCAGGGACGGACCCCCTCCTCTGCGTCAGCACCTGTGACACCTGAGCAGGTTTCCCCCCCCCCGGGGGCACAATTCTTATTCGGACCTACAGACAGGGACAAGGGATCCAAGGAAATGCTGGGGGTCCCTGATTCCTGCAGGTGGTGGCTGTGCTGGGGGGGTATACCCTAGGTGGGAGAGCAGCTACCTGCAGGAGCACTGGGAAGGAGCGTGCGTGCGTGTGTGTGTGTGTGCGTGTGTCTGTGTGAGTGTGAGTGTGAGTGTGGGCCTGCGTGAGTCTGTGTGAGTCTGTGTGCGTGCGAGTGTGTGTGTGAGTCTGTGTGTGTGAGTCTGCGTGAGTCTGTGTGTGTGTTTGTGTGTGTGCGTGTGTGTGTGAGAGTCTGCGTGAGTCTGTGTGTGTGTTTGTGTGTGTGCGTGTGTGTGTGAGTCTGTGTGTGTGTGAGTCTGCGTGTGTGTGTGAGTCTGTGTGTGTGAGTCTGCGTGAGTCTGTGTGTGTGTTTGTGTGTGTGCGTGTGTGTGTGAGTCTGTGTGTGTGTTTGTGTGTGTGCGTGTGTGTGTGTGAGTCTGTGTGTGTGTGTGTGTGAGTCTGCGTGTGTGTGTGAGTCTGTGTGTGTGAGTCTGTGTGTGTGTTTGTGTGTGTGCGTGTGTGTGTGAGTCTGTGTGTGTGTTTGTGTGTGTGCGTGTGTGTGTGTGAGTCTGTGTGTGTGTTTGTGTGTGTGCGTGTGTGTGTGTGAGTCTGTGTGTGTGTTTGTGTGTGTGTGTGTGAGTCTGCGTGAGTCTGTGTGTGTGTTTGTGTGTGTGCGTGTGTGTGTGTGAGTCTGTGTGAGTCTGCGTGAGTCTGTATGTGTGTTGTGTGTGTGTGTGTGTGTGTGCGTGCTCTGACGTCAGTCTCAGCCACCCCTCCCTCCCACCCTCCTCCTCCTCCTCCTGTCTTGGGCAGGCAGGTATGTGAAAGACCCCCCCCTCTCCCTTGGGAGCCCGAAAACTCTGGATTTGCGTAGAATCTTACGGCGGGCTGGGCTCGGCGCGATCCCGTGTCTGTACATCCCTCTCCCCACCCGGAGCGGAGCCCCCACCCCCCCCTCCTCTCCGCGCTCTCCAGCTCACTGAACTGAGAGGAATGACTTTCCCTGCACAAGAGAGCCCGTTGTCATGGAGACCACCAGCTGCCCCCCCCACACCCCCCCTGCTCCCCCACCAGTCCCGCTCCCGCCATATCAGTCATTGTTCCACCCCCCCTCCTCCACCCCCACAATTATATAATTCTCGGCAGGTTCTCCACAGATCGTACAGCTCTCTGTCTCCCTCTCTCTCTCTCTCTCGCTCGCTCAGCACAGCTGGGAGAGGCTGTACCTGTCTGTCAGTCAGGGTACCTGTCTGTCAGTCAGTCAGGGTACCTGTCTGTCCGTCAGTCAGGGTACCTGTCCGTCAGTCAGTCAGGGTACCTGTCTGTCTGTCCGTCAGGGTACCTGTCCATCAGTCAGGGTACCTGTCCGTCCGTCAGTCAGGGTACCTGTCCGTCAGTCAGTCAGGGTACCTGTCTGTCTGTCCGTCAGGGTACCTGTCTGTCTGTCCGTCAGGGTACCTGTCCGTCAGTCAGTCAGGGTACCTGTCCGTCAGTCAGTCAGGGTACCTGTCTGTCTGTCCGTCAGGGTACCTGTCCGTCAGTCAGTCAGGGTACCTGTCTGTCAGTCAGTCAGGGTACCTGTCTGTCAGTCAGTCAGGGTACCTGTCCGTCAGTCAGGGTACCTGTCCGTCTGTCAGTCAGGGCACCTGTCCGTCAGTCAGTCAGGGTACCTGTCTGTCCGTCAGTCAGGGTACCTGTACGTCTGTCAGTCAGGGTACCTGTCTGTCAGTCAGTCAGGGTACCTGTCAGTCAGTCAGGGTACCTGTCTGTCTGTCAGTCAGGGTACCTGTCCATCAGTCAGTCAGGGTACCTGTCCGTCAGTCAGGGTACCTGTCTGTCAGTCAGGGTACCTGTCCATCAGTCAGTCAGGGTACCTGTCTGTCAGTCAGGGTACCTGTCCATCAGTCAGTCAGGGTACCTGTCCGTCAGTCAGTCAGGGTACCTGTCTGTCTGTCAGTCAGGGTACCTGTCCATCAGTCAGTCAGGGTACCTGTCTGTCAGTCAGGGTACCTGTCCATCAGTCAGTCAGGGTACCTGTCTGTCCGTCAGTCA
>NC_090702.1:1258057-1290557 GCF_040954835.1 Lepisosteus oculatus
TTCCATCACCCACAGCGACAGACAAAAACCCAGCACAATACTTGTTTCTGTTGATGATGTAAATGTCCGACACAAATTTGATACAGTTCCAGAAAACAATAACAAATTGCAAAGATAATTCAAACGATAACAATGAGATCTCTAAAGATAAGTATGTGGAACATTCAGGGTCTGGGCTCGTCAGCATTTGGGCTGAAGAGCACTGATCCTGAATTTATCAAGGATGTAAAGGAGACAGACATCATGATCCTACAGGAGACATGGTGTCGGGGAGACTTGGCTACCCACTGTCCCCCAGGCTACAAGGAGATCATGGTGCCCTCTGTCAAAAAACCCCAAATCACCCGGGGCAGAGACTCTGGGGGGATCATTGTGTGGTACAGAGCGGAGCTCAGTCACTCCATACAATTAGTAAAGAAAGAAGAGTCACGAGTTTGGCTTAAAATCAAAAGAAATACCATCTGTACAGAAAACGAGGTTTTCCTGTGTGCTGTCTACATCCCGCCCTCAGAATCCCCCTACTACAGTGAGGGAATTCTCCCCAGTCTCCACACGGAGATCGGTCACTTCCAGGGCCAGGGAAACGTGCTGCTCTGTGGTGACCTCAACGCACGAACAGGCACACTGGCAGACTTCACCAGCACACAGGGAAATACTCACATATTCGGACAATCCCCTCTGTACCACACACCGGTCACCTCACACAGGTGCAGCCATGACACCACGGTCAACAGCACCGGGCGCGAGCTGCTGCAGCTCTGTCAAGGGCTGGGCCTGTACATCGTCAACGGCAGGACTAGAGGGGACTCTCTAGGCAGGTTCACCTACAGCTCAGCTCTGGGCAGCAGTGTGGTGGACTACGCCATCACCGACCTGGACCCCTCCTGTATCAGTGCCTTCACTGTCAGGCCACAAACTCCCCTCTCCGACCACAGCCAGATCACACTCTACATGAAGAGAACACACCAGCACAGAGACACACTGACACAGCCCAGCCAGCTGTATGACCTCAACCAGGCATACAGATGGGACACAGACAGCCTAGACAGATACCAAACTGCACTGGGCCATGACGAAATCCAGACACTGATGGACACATTCCTAAACACTCCGTATCAAACCAACAAATTAGGCATAAACTTGGCCACACAAAAACTAAATCACCTATTCCACAAACTAGCATCAAAATCTAAGCTAAAAACAACTACATCAAAAAACTACCAAAAAACAAAAGCAAAAGAAAAGTGGTTTGATATGGAGTGCAAAAACATCAGAAATGCACTACGAAAAGTCTCAAA
This sequence comes from Lepisosteus oculatus, assembly GCF_040954835.1. Lineage (NCBI taxonomy): Eukaryota > Metazoa > Chordata > Actinopteri > Semionotiformes > Lepisosteidae > Lepisosteus > Lepisosteus oculatus. Next base: position 1,259,356 of record NC_090702.1, read on the forward strand.
TGAAAAACACAGACAACCACACAACACAGATCTGCGACTCAGGTACTGTGACATGGTAAAACTTTACAAACACACGCTGAAAAAGAAAAGAAACACATACATAGACAAACAACTTGCAGAAATTGAGGAGTCACTAAATCAGAATTGTTTCTGGGAAAAGTGGAACAACTTAAACAAATCAAAATCAGAAGAATTGGCCATCCAAAATGGAACAATCTGGCAAACATACTTTGAAAATCTCTATGAAAAGCTCCCAAATACAAATCAATCAGACCAAAACACCATTTATGAAAAACTCAAAATTTTGGAATTGGCTATCAAAGACAACCAAAACCCCTTAGACTCCCCAATCACTGAGCAGGAGCTACTGGACAAACTCCAGGCCCTCAGACCACGCAAAGCCTGTGGCCATGATGGAGTCATAAATGAGATGCTGAGACACAGCAGCCCAAAGTTGCAACAAGCCCTGCTCAAACTCCTCAATCTCATCATGACAGCTGGATGTTTCCCCGAGGCCTGGAACCAAGGACTGATCACGCCCATCTATAAGAGTGGAGATAAACTCGATCCCAACAACTACCGGGGCATCTGTGTGAACAGTAACCTGGGGAAGGTATTCTGCAGTATCCTAAATACACGAATACTGGCCTTCCTTACCGAACACAATGTCCTGAGTAAAAGTCAGATTGGCTTCTTGCCAGATCACCGCACATCTGATCACATTTACACCCTACACACACTGATAGACAAACACGTCCACCAAAAACACAAAGGAAAAATTTTTGCCTGCTTTGTCGATTTCAAAAAAGCATTTGACTCGATTTGGCATGAGAGATTGTTTTATAAACTACTCCAAAGTGGCATAGGGGGCAAAGTGTACGACATAATTAAATCAATGTATTCAGAGAGCAAATGTGCAGTGAAAATTGGAAACAAAAGGACTAAATTCTTCACCCAAGGCCGCGGGGTGAGACAGGGCTGCAGCCTGAGCCCAACACTGTTCAATATCTATATCAATGAATTAGCAGGAATGTTGGAGCAGTCTGCAGCTCCTGGTCTTACACTACACGACACAGAAATCAAGTTCCTGCTCTACGCAGATGACCTGGTCCTGCTGTCGCCCACAGAACAGGGGCTGCAGCAGAACCTGGCACTGCTGGAGCAGTACTGTCAGACCTGGGCACTGACAGTCAATATGGACAAGACCAGAGTTATGGTTTTCCAGAAGAAAGCCAGACCTCAGGGAAACAGGTACAAATTCACACTGAACAACAACACATTGGAGCACACATCCAGCTACACATATCTCGGTCTCACCATCAGCTCTTCCGGGAGTTTTGACCTGGCAGTGAAGGCACTGAGGGAGAAGGCACTCAGGGCTTTCTACGCAATAAGAAGGAGGCTCTTCAACATCAACCCACCAACAAGAATCTGGCTCCAAATATTTGAAAGTGTAATCCAACCCATTGCCCTATACGGCAGTGAAGTTTGGGGTCCCCTCACAGACCAGGATTACACCCAATGGGACAAACACCCCACAGAAACTCTGCACATGGAGATCTGTAGAATCATCCTCCGTGTGCAGAGAAAAACTCCTAACAACGGGTGCAGGGCCGAATTAGGCCAGTACCCACTATTGATAAACATACAGAAAAGAATATTAAAGTATTGGCTACACCTAAAAAACAGTGACCAAAATTCCTACCACCACAAAGCCCTGCTGAGCCAAGAGCTGAGCCCAAAACAGAGCCCCCTGAGCCAGCTGGTCCTGAGGCTCACCGACCTGAGCCACACCAACACTAACCAGCCTCAGGACAGCACTGCTAGAGCACCACAACCCAGACTCAACCACATCACAGCACAGATCAAACAGCAATATCTCACACACTGGGACACACACACACAAACACAACATAAACTGGAATGCTACAGAACCTTAAACAGACAATACACACTAGCTGAATATTTGACCAAAATAAAAAATAACAAACAGAAACAGACCCTGACGAAGTACAGGCTCAGTGACCACAACCTGGCCATAGAAACTGGGCGACACAGGCAGACCTGGCTGCCCAGAGAGGACAGGCTGTGCTCCCACTGCCAGCAGGGAGAAATAGAGACAGAGGTGCACTTCCTACTGCACTGTGACAGATACTCTGGGATTAGAGAAACATTCTTCCCGAAATTCAGAAATCTAATCCCAGAGTTCCCACACCTGCCAAAACCACAACAGGTCCCAATCCTACTGGGAGAGGGAGGAGGGAACTCAGTTGATCTGGCAGCCCAGTATGTGATCTCCTGTCACAGCCTGAGGAACAGTGAGTCTGTCTCCCAATAATGCTCCAGCCGAATACAGTATATGTCGATATTATATAATATGTCTTTGTTGTAAATGTCTGTAACATGTCTGTAGATTTTATTTTACTTCTATTTTTTGTTTTGTTCTATGTTAATTTTATTATTTTTATTTGCTTTGGCAACACTGATTGTACCTATCGGTCATGCTAATAAAGCACCTTGAATTGAATTGAATTGAATAGAGGAGAGAGGGAGAGAGAGAGATAGAGGAGAGAGGGAGAGAGAGTGCAGAGAGAGAGAGATAGAGGAGAGAGGGAGAGGGAGTGCAGAGAGGGAGAGATAGAGGAGAGAGAGATAGAGGAGAGAGGGAGAGAGAGAGATAGAGGAGAGAGGGAGAGGGAGTGCAGAGAGGGAGAGATAGAGGAGAGAGAGATAGAAGAGAGAGGGAGAGAGAGTGCAGAGAGAGAGAGATAGAGGAGAGAGGGAGAGAGAGAGATAGAGGAGAGAGGGAGAGAGAGTGCAGAGAGAGAGAGATAGAGGAGAGAGGGAGAGAGAGAGATAGAGGAGAGAGGGAGAGAGAGTGCAGAGAGAGAGAGATAGAGGAGAGAGGGAGAGAGAGAGATAGAGGAGAGAGGGAGAGGGAGTGCAGAGAGGGAGAGATAGAGGAGAGAGAGATAGAGGAGAGAGGGAGAGAGAGAGATAGAGGAGAGAGGGAGAGGGAGTGCAGAGAGGGAGAGATAGAGGAGAGAGGGAGAGAGAGAGATAGAGGAGAGAGGGAGAGAGAGTGCAGAGAGAGAGAGATAGAGGAGAGAGGGAGAGGGAGTGCAGAGAGGGAGAGATAGAGGAGAGAGAGATAGAGGAGAGAGGGAGAGAGAGAGATAGAGGAGAGAGGGAGAGGGAGTGCAGAGAGGGAGAGATAGAGGAGAGAGAGATAGAAGAGAGAGGGAGAGAGAGTGCAGAGAGAGAGAGATAGAGGAGAGAGGGAGAGAGAGAGATAGAGGAGAGAGGGAGAGAGAGAGATAGAGGAGAGAGGGAGAGAGAGTGCAGAGAGAGAGAGATAGAGGAGAGAGGGAGAGAGAGAGATAGAGGAGAGAGGGAGAGGGAGTGCAGAGAGAGAGAGATAGAGGAGAGAGGGAGAGAGAGAGATAGAGGAGAGAGGGAGAGGGAGTGCAGAGAGAGATAGATAGAGGAGAGAGGGAGAGAGAGTGCAGAGAGAGAGAGATAGAGGAGAGAGGGAGAGAGAGTGCAGAGAGAGAGAGATAGAGGAGAGAGGGAGAGAGAGTGCAGAGAGAGAGAGATAGAGGAGAGAGGGAGAGAGAGAGATAGAGGAGAGAGGGAGAGAGAGAGATAGAGGAGAGAGGGAGAGAGAGTGCAGAGAGAGAGAGATAGAGGAGAGAGGGAGAGAGAGAGATAGAGGAGAGAGGGAGAGATAGAGGAGAGAGGGAGAGAGAGTGCAGAGAGAGAGAGATAGAGGAGAGAGGGAGAGGGAGTGCAGAGAGGGAGAGATAGAGGAGAGAGGGAGAGAGAGAGATAGAGGAGAGAGGGAGAGAGAGAGATAGAGGAGAGAGGGAGAGAGAGTGCAGAGAGGGAGAGATAGAGGAGAGAGGGAGAGAGAGAGATAGAGGAGAGAGGGAGAGAGAGTGCAGAGAGGGAGAGATAGAGGAGAGAGGGAGAGAGAGAGATAGAGGAGAGAGGGAGAGAGAGTGCAGAGAGGGAGAGATAGAGGAGAGAGGGAGAGAGAGAGATAGAGGAGAGAGGGAGAGAGAGTGCAGAGAGAGAGAGATAGAGGAGAGAGGGAGAGAGAGTGCAGAGAGAGAGAGATAGAGGAGAGAGGGAGAGAGAGAGATAGAGGAGAGAGGGAGAGGGAGTGCAGAGAGGGAGAGATAGAGGAGAGAGGGAGAGAGATGGGAGAGAGGGAGAGTTCCAGTGACACAGACACACACAAACACACAGCCACACAACACACATACACACAGTCACACACACACTCATACAAACATAGACACACTCGTGCAAACAGACACACACTCGCACACACAAACACACAACTCAGTTTGTCCTGTTTCCTTTTTCTTTATTGAAATCTTCACAGCTTGTCCATTGTCTTTTTCAAAGTGCATCACTGCCTCTTTAACGAAAATCGGCTATTTTTATTGTTCTTTCTTCAACATTTTCATTAATAAAACTAATACGTAAATAAAAAAAGTAAACAGAAGTAGCTCTTCAGTATACACTATTAACACTGTTATCCCTTTTGTTAACATCATCAGTATTATCAATAAAAGCTAGTGTTGTTATTATCAGTAGTATTATCAAGGTTTCAGGTTCATTAATTTTATTTTAATTTAATTGGTTTTTAAAAATTCTGATAGACAAATCTCATGCCAGATCTAAGCATGCAAAAATGTTTCACACATCATTCCTGAAACTGTACTGACACTGCCCAGAGAGAGACAGAGAGAGAGGGGTTAATACAGACACACAGACTGGACACTCCAGTACATGAACACTGCACTGAGAGATAGAGGGGTTAATACAGACACACTGACTGGACACTACAGTACATTAACACTGCACTGAGAGAGAGAGAGGGGTTAATACAGACACACAGACTGGACACTACAGTACATTAACACTGCACTGAGAGAGAGAAGGGTTAATACAGACACACTGACTGGACACTACAGTACATTAACACTGCACTGAGAGAGAGAGGGGTTAATACACACACACACTGACTGGACACTCCAGTACATTAACACTGCACTGAGAGAGAGAGAGGGGTTAATACACACACACTGACTGGACACTCCAGTACATTAACACTGCACTGAGAGAGAGAGAGGGGTTAATACACACACACTGACTGGACACTCCAGTACATTAACACTGCACGGAGAGAGAGAGGGGTTAATACACACACACTGACTGGACACTCCAGTACATTAACACTGCACTGAGAGAGAGAGGGGTTAATACAGACACACTGACTGGACACTCCAGTACATTAACACTGCACTGAGAGAGAGGGGTTCATACACACACACTGACTGGACACTCCAGTACATGAACACTGCACTGAGAGAGAGAGGGGTTCATACAGACACACTGACTGGACACTCCAGTACATTAACACTGCACTGAGAGAGAGAGGGGTTCATACAGACACACTGACTGGACACTCCAGTACATTAACACTGCACTGAGAGAGAGAGGGGTTCATACAGACACACTGACTGGACACTACAGTACATTAACACTGCACTGAGAGAGAGAAGGGTTAATACAGCCTGTCGCCGCTGCCATCGCCGTGGGCTAGGCTAGGGTCCGCCGCGGGAGTCTGTGATGTCATCGCTGTGATGTCATCGCTCCCCCTCTCCCTCTGCCTGCTCCCCGTCTCAACTCCCACCTCCATCATTCTCTCCCTCCCTCTCTCTCTCCCTCCCCCGTCTCTCTCTCTAGCAACGGGGGCAGACAGGACAGTCCTGGGAAAGACAGACTGGAATCGGACGAGCGGCTCAGCTGTAGGTCAACACCGGTGCATCTTAAAAATCCTTCCCTCACTTTTGTCCTTATTTAAGTTTCTCCTTTTCTACACACACGCAGATAGGTAGCTCTTAACATAAATACACAATTTCACACAGTTAGCATTGCAAGGTTAAAGAGTGGCGGGGGGGGGAGGGGGGCTTTTGTACAGTTGCACAGGCAGGCCCAAAAACAAAAAGGAACTTCTCAGACTGTGCGGCAGGGAAGACCTTCCCCCCCCCGTGGTGCAACGAGGCCTGGAGGAAATGGTTCCTCTTGGAAAGCTGGAAGCCAGAAAAACGTCCGAGGAGAGGAAAGAGAGGAGAAGGCGGGAGGGAAACAGTTCAGCTTCACGCACGAAACTGCCAACCACAGAAAAGAGAAAAAGAGAGACGCACACAGAAATGCAGGCACAGAAACATACACTTAACACACACACACACACACACATGGAAAGACTGGTGAATCTGTACAGGAATATTGTCCCTCTCAGAATGGCGGTGAAGTACAGAGATCCTTTTCATCCCTATGTGAAATACTTCCAAGTACAAAAGAAGGATGTATATTATAACAAGAAGAAGAATCCTGAAATAATGCAATACGACAAAAATAAATTGTTTAAGTCCAAATTATAACCGTCCCAGGGGAAACATTTTCCGCGGCACAGGGGTGCGTCCTCGATGTGGGTCCCCCCAGACCACACTGCCGTTCCTACAGGGTTCCACCTTGCAGGTGCAGGAGCCTCCGTGTCCCGGAAGTGAGAAATGTTCCTGAATAATCCTGCATCCGGGGTTTTTTGTGGGCGGTTTTTGGGGTCCCTTGTCCTCTGTCCTGCTGAACTCCCGCGGACAATCCGGTCCCAACCAACTGTCCCCCATGAGCGTTTTTCACATTTCCTTCGATTCCCTGATGCTCATCCTGATCCGAGAGACACCCCTCCCGGTGGGGGGCCACAGGGAGCCCCAGGGCCAGGGTCCCAGAGGGCCCCAGAATGTCGTTGCCCCCGGTGAGGGTGCCGGCCCACCGGCCGGCGAGGAAAGGCGGGGTCCCGCGTCACACGGAGCGTGCCCGGTCGGACTCGAACCCGGGACCCCACCCCCCACCCAGGAGCTTGTGAGGCCAAACAGCACTGACTGCTGTGCTCCCCTTTTTAAAAAACAAACAAACAAACAAACAAACAAACAACAACATTTGTTTGTCCTCAACATCTGAGGCGAGGGACATCAACAGGTCGCAGGTTCCCTTTCTCTCCTGAAGGGTGGGGGAGGGATTTCGGCGTCGCGCACTTCCTGTCCCCGTAGCCTACAGGAAGCAAACCCCCGCCTTCCCCCCCCCAAAAAAAAAACACGCGCGGTATGTCACAAGTCCCCTTCCCTCTGGGAACGAGGACGAACGTCCCCCGTTTTCGGAACCTTGCTAGACGGATTGATTGGCACAATACAGCTCTCGTCTTGGCACCTTAGATACTGGTATGAGAAATGCGCTTACAGTGAGATTTATCAGCGTTCCCCTCCCTCCAGCTAAAACGCCATTCTCCGGCGATGTACTCGTGAACGGTCGTGAAACTACGCTGACGGATCGCCGACTCCCTCCTCTCACCCCCCCCCTCCCCCCTCCCCCCGCCCCGTCTGAAACGAGACGATCTCCGGCGGACGAGAGACGGTGCCGCTAACGAGCTTGTTGACTCGGGTCCGCAACTGGGGGGATGTTTCTGGAGCGAGGGGGCGGGGGGGCCGTGTTGCGGATGGCTGCCAGCGGGGGGGCGGTCTGTCCCGTCTTCTGCCAGCTGGCGCGCGAGGGGAGGGGCGGGCAGAGGAGACGGGCGAGAAGGAGAGGAGGAGGAGGAGAAGGGAGGAGGTTCAAGTGTCCTGAAAGAGAGGAGAGAGGAGAACAGAGAGTGACAGACCTGCAGAGATACACCTACACGCACACACAACCCACTCACATTGACTCTCACTCACACTCCTCTACACACCCACTCACACTCATTCACACACTCACATTGACTCTCACTCACACTCATCTACACACCCACTCACACTCATTCACACACTCACATTGACTCTCACTCACACTCATCTACACACCCACTCACACTCATTCACACACTCACATTGACTCTCACTCACACTCATCTACACACCCACTCACACTCATTCACACACTCACATTGACTCTCACTCACACTCATCTACACACCCACTCACACTCATTCACACACTCACATTGACTCTCACTCACACTCATCTACACACCCACTCACACTCATTCACACACTCACATTGACTCTCACTCACACTCATCTACACACCCACTCACACTCATTCACACACTCACATTGACTCTCACTCACACTCATCTACACACCCACTCACACTCATTCACACACTCACATTGACTCTCACTCACACTCATCTACACACCCACTCACACTCATTCACACACTCACATTGACTCTCACTCACACTCATCTACACACCCACTCACACTCATTCACACACTCACATTGACTCTCACTCACACTCATCTACACACCCACTCACACTCATTCACACACTCACATTGACTCTCACTCACACTCATCTACACACCCACTCACACTCATTCACACACTCACATTGACTCTCACTCACACTCATCTACACACCCACTCACACTCATTCACACACTCACATTGACTCTCACTCACTCATCTACACACCCACTCACACTCATTCACACACTCACATTGACTCTCACTCACTCATCTACACACCCACTCACACTCATTCACACACTCACATTGATGCTCACTCTCACTCATTCACACTCACACCACTCACACTCATTCACAGACTTGCACTCACACACAGACTCCACTCACACTCATCCGCACACTCACTCACACACTCACTCATTCACACACTCACTCATTCACACTCACACTCCAGCACACTCACACACAGACACCATTCACACTCACTCTCATCCACACACTCACACACAGACTCCACTCACACTCGCACACTGACTCCACTCACACTCCGGCACACTCACACACAGACTCCACTCACACTCATCCACACACTCACTCACACTCACACACAGACACCACTCACACTCATCCGCACACTCACTCACACTCATACACACTGACTCTCACTCACACACAGACTCCACTCACACTCTTTCACACATTCACTCACACTCATCCACACACACACTGACTTGCACTCACACACAGACACCACTCACACTCACTTACACACACACTGACTTGCACTCACACTCACACACAGACACCACTCACACTCACTTACACACACACTGACTTGCACTCACACTCACACACAGACACCACTCACACTCACTTACACACACACTGACTTACACTCACACACACTGACTCTCATTCACAGACACTCACACACACTGACTCTCATTCACAGACACTCACACACACACTGACTCTCATTCACAGACACTCACACACACTCACTCACACTCACTGACTCTCATTCACAGACACTCACACACACTCACACACACTGACTCTCATTCACATACTCGCTCACACTTATACACACACACACTGAATGACACTCTTACACTCACACGCACACACTGACCAACACACACACACACATGCTCTCACCCACACTCAAATATACTCACACACTCATTCAAACTAAAACACGATAACATACTCGCACACACTCATACTCAAAAACACAGAAACTCTCTTGAACAACACACATGTATACTCTCATGCTCACTCAAAGATACATCACATACAAAACACCCCAATACACTCAAACATACTCACACACAACTTAAACACAAGAGCATACTAAAATCCAGAGACAGGAAGACATTTGAAGAATGAGAGAGACGAAGACATACGTGACATACTCACAAAAGCAGAGTCAGGACAATACACAGAATCAGAGAGACACGAACAGAAGAGAGACAGACAAACAGAAGCTCACCTTCTCTACTCAGAGTGGGGACTGTCCACCACAATGTGAGGTTTGGGTGATGCTGTGGCACTCTTGGATACATAGGTGTTCATGGTCTTCTCCTGGACAAAGAGTGGACAGCGTAGCCCATTACTACAGTACTTAACACTGCACTGAGAGAGAGAGGGGTTAATACAGACACACTGACTGGACACTCCAGTACATTAACACTGCACTGAGAGAGAGAGGGGTTCATACAGACACACTGACTGGACACTCCAGTACATTAACACTGCACTGAGAGAGAGAGGGGTTCATACAGACACACTGACTGGACACTCCAGTACATTAACACTGCACTGAGAGAGAGAGGGGTTCATACAGACACACTGACTGGACACTCCAGTACATGAACACTGCACTGAGAGAGAGAGGGGTTCATACAGACACACTGACTGGACACTCCAGTACATTAACACTGCACTGAGAGAGAGAGGGGTTCATACAGACACACTGACTGGACACTCCAGTACATGAACACTGCACTGAGAGAGAGAGGGGTTCATACAGACACACTGACTGGACACTCCAGTACATGAACACTGCACTGAGAGAGAGAGGGGTTCATACACACACACTGACTGGACACTCCAGTACATTAACACTGCACTGAGAGAGAGAGGGGTTCATACAGACACACTGACTGGACACTCCAGTACATGAACACTGCACTGGGGGTGGTGAGTACAGTACCTCCACCAGCTGGTGCCAGTGCTCAATGGGTTTGCGCGGGTTGGCCAGCATGGCGTTCCAGTGCTCCCTGCCCGGGCCCTCGGCGTCGCTGCCCACCCGACACATCCCGATCACCTCGTTGTGGCCGATGCTAAGACAGAGACGGGCGGGTTAGTCTCCCGCGGGCTCGGGGACGAGGCGGCGGGGGGGTGAGAGAGGGTCCGGAGGGACCAGCGCTCTGCGTCGGGGGACACCTGGGGCGCCCGGCCCGGTTCGGACACGGCCCGGCCCGCTCACCAGTCGTAGTCCATGACGGCGATGATCAGCGAGACGCTGTCGATGTTCTCGTTGGGGATGTCGAACACCAGCGCCTCGTTGTAGGTGGGGTTCAGCGTGTTCTTCTTGATCGAGGTCTTCCTCTTCTTCAGGCGGCGCCCCTCGCAGATCAGAGAGGCCTTGACGTAGGGGTCTGAGCGAGAGAGAGAGAGGGAGAGAGAGTCTGAGGAGAGACGTTTCTGTCCCACATGACAGAAAATGTTGCCGCAGAGACTCTCTCATCCTGACAGTGATCTCCAAGTGCTCACTCATCCTGACAGTGATCTCTGAGAGCTCTCTCATCCTGACAGTGATCTCCAAGTGCTCACTCATCCTGACAGTGATCTCTGAGAGCTCTCTCATCCTGACAGTGATCTCCGAGTGCTCACTCATCCTGACAGTGATCTCTGAGAGCTCTCTCATCCTGACAGTGATCTCTGAGAGCTCTCTCATCCTCACAGTGATCTCTGAGAGCTCTCTCGTCCTCACAGTGATCTCTGAGAGCTCTCTCATCCTGAAAACAATTCCATCCGTATCCTTTGGGTCCTGATCCAGTGTAAGACCACTCTGCTTTGCAGCCCAACATCCCAGAGTAAGAAACCTCTCCTGTCAGGCACTGAGACTCACAGAGCATCAGATGATGCACAAAAGGCTAACATACTCTCTCAAGCAGTGGAGGTCACTGCCAGACAAATGTCTTAAACCTTTCGATTCTGTGTCTGTTGACTAGAAGATAAGACTCAATTCTGTACCGGAGAATCCAGTGAGGTCCATGGCCTTCAGGTTTGTGGCCTTGATGATGGTGGCCGTGAGTCTGCCAGCAGTAGGGAGATAACAGAGGGAGAAATTCAGCTCCCCTAGATCAGCTTTCTCCTGGGAGAGGAAGAGAGAAGGAGGTTACTGTACATTACAAGACAATCCACCACAGTACATGAACACTGCACTGAGAGAGAGATGGGTTAATACACACACACTGACTGGACACTCCAGTACATTAACACTGCACTGAGAGAGAGAGAGAGGGGTTCATACAGACACACTGACTGGACACTCCAGTACATGAACACTGCACTGAGAGAGAGAGGGGTTCATACAGACACACTGACTGGACACTCCAGTACATGAACACTGCACTGAGAGAGAGAGGGGTTCATACAGACACACTGACTGGACACTCCAGTACATGAACACTGCACTGAGAGAGAGAGGGGTTCATACAGACACACTGACTGGACACTCCAGTACATGAACACTGCACTGAGAGAGAGAGGGGTTCATACAGACACACTGACTGGACACTCCAGTACATTAACACTGCACTGAGAGAGAGAGGGGTTCATACACACACACTGACTGGACACTCCAGTACATTAACACTGCACTGAGAGAGAGAGGGGTTCATACAGACACACTGACTGGACACTCCAGTACATTAACACTGCACTGAGAGAGAGAGGGGTTCATACATACACACTGACTGGACACTCCAGTACATGAACACTGCACTGAGAGAGAGAGGGGTTAATACAGACACACTGACTGGACACTCCAGTACATGAACACTGCACTGAGAGAGAGAGGGGTTCATACAGACACACTGACTGGACACTCCAGTACATGAACACTGCACTGAGAGAGAGAGGGGTTCATACAGACACACTGACTGGACACTCCAGTACATTAACACTGCACTGAGAGAGAGAGAGGGGTTCATACACACACACTGACTGGACACTCCAGTACATGAACACTGCACTGAGAGAGAGAGGGGTTCATACAGACACACTGACGTACCGCTGTTCCCTCAACGATGTCCCTCCAGACAGGTTTGTCCCCGGCCCCCTCGCTGAACTCCAGCAGGTTGTCCAGCACCACCTGGCCGATGAGGTCGTGGCGCGAGAAGCGGTCGAAGTCGTAGACGGAGAAGTGCAGCTTACGGCTGTGCAGCTCGCTGAAGGGCACGCTGAACTGGAACGTCTCGTTGAACACGGGGTTCAGCGTCTTCCTGTGCACCTGGGCGAGGAGCAGGGGCCCAGTCAGAGGAGGGCTCCCAGCAGCACTGACCGCTGTCCACTGCACAGCACTGACCTGGCTCTCAGCAGTACTGACCACAGTCCTGAACCCTGACTGGGCTCTCAGCAGTACTGACCACAGTCCTGAACTCTGACTGGGCTCTCTGCAGTATTGACCGACCACTGTCCTGAACTCTGACTGAGCTCTCAGCAGTACTGACCATGGTGCTGAACTCTGACTGGGCTCTCTGCAGTATTGACCACAGTCCTGAACTCTGACTAGGCTCTCAGCAGTTCTGACCATGGTGCTGAACACTGATTGGGGTCTCAGCAGTATTGACCACTGTTCGGAACTCTGACTGAGCTCTCAGCATTACTGACCATGGTGCTGAACTCTGACTGGGCTCTCAGCAGTACTGACCATGGTGCTGAACACTGATTGGGGTCTCAGCAGTATTGACCACTGTCCTGAACTCTGACTGGGCTTTCTGCAGTATTGACCGACCACTGTCCTGAACTCTGACTGAGCTCTCAGCAGTACTGACCATGGTGCTGACTATGACTATGACTATGATCTCAGCAGTACTGAACACAGTCCTGAACTCTGACTGGGCTCTCAACAGTACTGCCCACTGTCCTAAACTGTGGTGGCACTGTGGCTAAGGATCGGCGCCTGTGGCTGGAAGGTTGCCAGTTCGAATCCCGCGGCCAGCAGAGGAATCCTACTCTGTTGGGCCCCTGAGCGAGGCCCTTCACCCCAGCTGCTCCAGGGGCGCCGTATAAATGGCCGACCCTGCGCTCTGACCCCCAGCTTCTCTCTCCCTTCTCTCTCATGGAGAGCAAGCTGGGGTCTGTGAAAAGACAAATTCCTTATGCAAGACATTGTATCTGGCCAATAAAGTGATCTGATCTTATCTACAGTACTGACGATGGGGCTGGAGTCTGACTGGGCTCTCAGCAGTACTGACAGAGCACGGGCTTGAACTCTGACTGGGCTCTCAGCAGTACTGACCACTGTCCTGAACTCTGACTGGGCTCTCAGCAGTACTGACAGAGCACGGGCTTGAACTCTGACTGGGCTCTCAGCAGTACTGACCACTGTCCTGAACTCTGACTGGGCTCTCAGCAGTACTGACCACTGTCCTGAACTCTGACTGGGCTCTCAGCAGTACTGACTGAGTACGGGCTTGAACTCTGACTGGGCTCTCAGCAGTACTGACCACTGTCCTGAACACTGACTGGGCTCTCAGCGGTACTGACTGAGTACGGGCTTGAACTCTGACTGGGCTCTCAGCAGTACTGACCACTGTCCTGAACACTGACTGGGCTCTCAGCAGTACTGACCACAGTCCTGAGCACGGTCTGTACCGCCCAGGGTGCTGAACACTGACTTGGTTCCAGGTGTTAGTGCCCAGAGTCCTGAGCCCTGAAAGGTGATCCCTGAGGTTCGAGTCTGTGTTTTGTGCTCAGGGAAGTGGGGGCGGGGGGGGGGATGGGGTCGGCGATTAACACAGAGGCGCGGAGAAGAGATCAGGCAGAGAGATCGCGCGTCATACCTTGGTCTGGAATTTCTTCTTGCGGTCCGGGAGGAGGTATATTTTCACGTAGGGGTCAGAAAACCCGTTGGCATCCTTTGCAGGCAGATCGAGAGCCTTCAGGATCTTCACCACCAGCTGCTCCGTGCTGGAACACACAGGACAGACAGCGCGCGTTCCAGAGGGCACGCACCGCGACAGGGGCACATTTCTGTCGGCCGGAGCTGGAGAGGAGACGCACGCACTCCCCCGGAGACTCCCCGAGCGCAGCTGTGCGCGGCTCCGATACACCGTTAACAACACCGCGACTCCCAGACTGCCCCGCTCTGCCAATGACTTTGATGGACTGCTAATAGACTGCATTTCCCAGGGTGCAGTCTGGCACCACACATCGGCTTTGATGCAGTGCAAATTGAATACAATTCCCAGACTGCAATGTCCTACCGCTTTGATGCACTGCGAATGGCCTACAGTTCCCAAGATGCCCTTTAACATAAATTTAGATTATGCATATATGACCAAAATGTAAATCACGAACCTAGGGACAACCGTGGATACACGGCAGCACAGATTTACAATCGCGTTCTGTCTTCCTGTCCATCTCTCTCCTCTGGAACCCTCAGTCTCTCTCCTTCACCCTCTCGAACCCTCAGTCTGTCTCCTCCTGAACCCTCAGTCTGTCTCCTCTGGAACCCTCAGTCTCTCTTCTCCACCCTCTCGAACCCTCAGTCACTCTCCTCTGCCTCCTCGAACCCTCAGTCTGTCTCCTCCTGAACCCTCAGTCTGTCTCCTCTCGAAGCCTCAGTCACTCTGCTCTGCCTCCTCGAACCCTCAGTCTGTCTCCTCCTGAACCCTCAGTCTGTCTCCTCTCGAACCCTCAGTCACTCTCCTCTGCCTCCTCGAACCCTCAGTCTGTCTCCTCCTGAACCCTAAGTCTGTCTCCTCCTAAACCCTGTCTCTCTAGTCTCTCCTCTTGAACCCTCAGTCTGTCTCCTCCTGAACCCTCAGTCTGTCTCCTCCTGAATCCTGTCTCTCTAGTCTCTCCTCTTGAACCCTCAGTCTGTCTCCTCCTGAACCCTCAGTCTGTCTCCTCCTGAATCCTGTCTCTCTAGTCTCTCCTCTTGAACCCTCAGTCTGTCTCCTCCTGAACCCTCAGTCTGTCTCCTCTCGAACCCTCAGTCACTCTCCTCTGCCTCCTCGAACCCTCAGTCTGTCTCCTCCTGAACCCTAAGTCTGTCTCCTCCTAAACCCTGTCTCTCTAGTCTCTCCTCTTGAACCCTCAGTCTGTCTCCTCCTGAACCCTCAGTCTGTCTCCTCCTGAATCCTGTCTCTCTAGTCTCTCCTCTTGAACCCTCAGTCTGTCTCCTCCTGAACCCTCAGTCTGTCTCCTCTCGAACCCTCAGTTTGTCTCCTCCTAAACCCTCATTCTCTCTCCTCTCGAACCCTCAGTCTCTCTCCTCTCAAACCCTCAGTCTCTCTCCCCTTGAACCCTCAGTCTCTCTCCCCTTGAACCCTCAGTCTCTCTCCCCTCGAACCCTCAGTCTCTCTCCCCTCGAACCCTCAGTCTCTCCCCCTCTTACTTGTAGGCGTATCTCAGCAGGAAGCTGATCTTGCCGCAGTTTCCTGCGCCACCCTGTTTGCCGTCCCCCGGCCCCTCCTGCCGCAGCCGGTACAGTTCCGGCTTGATCTGCCCGATGCTGGTCAGCTGCTCCGTCTTCTCGTCGCTGTGGAAGTCCGGGCTGGACAGCTGGTGGGTCATGGGCCTGGGCCTGGGGGTGTGGGGAGAGGAGGGAGAGAGAGAGAGGGGGGAGAGGAGTGAGAGAGGAGACGCAGGAGGAGACAGGGAGAGAGGGGGGAGAGGAGTGAGAGAGGAGACGCAGGAGGAGACAGAGAGAGAGATTGTACCTATCCGTCATGCTAATAAAGCACCTTGAATTGAGAGAAGGGAGAGAGGAGACGCAGGAGGAGACAGAGAGAGAGAGAGAGAGGAGACGCAGGAGGAGACAGAGAGAGGGGAGAGAGGAGACGCAGGAGGACACAGAGAGAGAGAGGGGAGAGAGGAGACGCAGGAGGAGACAGAGAGAGAGGGGAGAGAGGAGTGAGAGAGGAGACGCAGGAGGAGACAGAGAGGGGGGGGAGAGGAGTGAGAGAGGAGACGCAGGAGGAGACAGAGAGGGGGGGGAGAGGAGTGAGAGAGGAGACGCAGGAGGAGACAGAGAGAGAGGTGAGAGAGGAGTGAGAGAGGAGACGCAGGAGGAGACAGAGAGGGGGGGAAGGAGTGAGAGGAGACGCAGGAGAAGACAGAGAGAGAGGGAGAGAGAGGAGTGAGAGAGGAAATGCAGGAGGAGACAGAGAGAGAGAGGGGAGAAAGAGGGAGAGAGGAGCAGATGGGGAGAGAGGAGTCCCAGCCTGAAGAACAGACAGTGAGCCTGTCTCTCAATAATAATAATACAGTGTGTGATCTCCTGTCCCAGCCTGAGGAACAGACAGTGAGCCTGTCTCTCAATAATAATAATACAGTGTGTGATCTCCTGTCCCAGCCTGAGGAACAGACAGTGAGCCTGTCTCTCAATAATAATAATACAGTGTGTGATCTCCTGTCCCAGCCTGAGGAACAGACAGTGAGCCTGTCTCTCAATAATAATAATACAGTGTGTGATCTCCTGTCCCAGCCTGAGGAACAGACAGTGAGCCTGTCTCTCAATAATAATAATACAGTGTGTGATCTCCTGTCCCAGCCTGAGGAACAGACAGTGAGCCTGTCTCTCAATAATAATAATACAGTGTGTGATCTCCTGTCCCAGCCTGAGGAATAGTGAGCTTGTCTCCCAGTAATGTTCAATATGTTTACACTATATTTGAATATTTTATGATATGGTTTTGTTGTTTGTTATTATTTATTTATTTTATGTTTTGTTAATTTTATTATTTTTATTTGCTTTGGCAACACCGATTGTACCCATCGGTCATGCTCATAAAGCACCTGGAATTGAATTGAAATTGAATTGAGAGGGAGAGAGAGGAGGGGGAGATAGGAGAAGAGAGAGGGAGGAGTGGGGGGGGGGGCTGACCTCGCGGTGACCTGCTGCTGGGAGTGTGCGTTGGGAAGCTCTCGGTGAGGCTGGGAGGCACTGGAGTCAGAGGCTGGAGGGAGTTCAGGAGAGGTCTGGCTCATCTTCAGCCCTGAGAGAGAGGAGAGAGGAGAGAGGGAGGAGACAGAGGAGAGAGGAGAGGAAAGAGAGGGAGAGGAGAGAGGAGAGAGAGAGAGGAAAGAGACAGGAGACAGAGGAGAGAGGAGAGGAAGGAGAGGGAGAGGAGAGGAGAGAAAGGAGAGAGAGAGGAGAGAGAGAGGAAAGAGGGGAGAGAGAGGGAGGAGAGGGTGAGGGAGAAGAGAGAAAGGAGAGGGAGAGAGAGGGAGGAGAGAAAGGAGAGGGAGAGGAGAGAGAGAGAGGAGTACAGAGACAGGTTCATGTGCTGGAAGTAACTGTCCAGTTCCAGATCTGCAGTGAAGATGGCTGGACCTGTGTCTGCTCATCGGTCACCACAGCCTGGACAGGTCAGGGAGAGAGAGGGGGGACTGAGCCCCAACAAGACCCCCAGCCCTCCTGTACCCCTCCGTCGCCCCCCTCGCCCCCACCCTCTCACCTCCTCCAGTGGCGGGGTAGCAGTCCATATCCAGGTAGGAATGTTCCGGCATCTCAGGCTGGGGTCCCCCAACGCCCCCGACGCCCCCGACACCCCCGACGCCCCCGACACCCCCGACGCCCCCAACCCCGGTCCCCGCACCCCCACACCCCCCCCCTCCGCCTCCCCCGCCCACTTCGACACGCTCCCCCCCCAGCAGCTCGGAGAAGTGGGGGTGCTGCCCGGGGGGCGGGGGCTGGGAGGAGGAGAGGGGGGGGTACAGGGAGGAGGAGGAGTGCGTCTCCTTCCGCTGCAGGAGGGGGGGCAGGAGGGACGAGCCGCCGCCGCCGCCGCCACCGCCCCCCACCCCGCCGAGCAGGCCCGAGGTCAGGCTGAGGCCGCCCGAGCCGACCGCTGACCCGCCCTTGTCTCGCCAGGGGACCCAGCAGAGCTTCCAGGAGACGAAGAGAGAGACGCTGAGCAGGACGATCCCGCAGAAGGTCACGATGACAGACAGCAGACTGACGGAGATATCTGAAACCCAGAGAGAGAGGGGTTCATACAGACACACTGACTGGACACTCCAGTACATTAACACTGCACTGAGAGAGAGGGGGGTTAATACAGACACACTGACTGGACACTCCAGTACATGAACACTGCACTGAGAGAGAGGGGTTAATACAGACACACTGACTGGACACTCCAGTACATTAACACTGCACTGAGAGAGAGGGGTTAATACAGACACACTGACTGGACACTCCAGTACATGAACACTGCACTGAGAGAGAGAGGGGTTAATACAGACACACTGACTGGACACTCCAGTACATTAACACTGCACTGAGAGAGAGAGGGGTTCATACACACACACTGACTGGACACTCCAGTACATGAACACTGCACTGAGAGAGAGAGAGGGGTTAATACAGACACACTGACTGGACACTCCAGTACATGAACACTGCACTGAGAGAGAGAGGGGTTAATACAGACACACTGACTGGACACTCCAGTACATTAACACTGCACTGAGAGAGAGAGGGGTTCATACAGACACACTGACTGGACACTCCAGTACATGAACACTGCACTGAGAGAGAGAGGGGTTCATACAGACACACTGACTGGACACTCCAGTACATTAACACTGCACTGAGAGAGAGAGGGGTTAATACAGACACACTGACTGGACACTCCAGTACATGAACACTGCACTGAGAGAGAGAGGGGTTCATACAGACACACTGACTGGACACTCCAGTACATTAACACTGCACTGAGAGAGAGAGAGGGGTTAATACAGACACACTGGACACTCCAGTACATTAACACTGCACTGAGAGAGAGAGGGGTTAATACAGACACACTGACTGGACACTCCAGTACATTAACACTGCACTGAGAGAGAGAGAGGGGTTAATACAGACACACTGGACACTCCAGTACATTAACACTGCACTGAGAGAGAGAGGGGTTCATACAGACACACTGACTGGACACTCCAGTACATGAACACTGCACTGAGAGAGAGAGGGGTTCATACACACACACTGACTGGACACTCCAGTACATTAACACTGCACTGAGAGAGAGAGGGGTTCATACACACACACTGACTGGACACTCCAGTACATTAACACTGCACTGAGAGAGAGAGGGGTTAATACAGACACACTGACTGGACACTCCAGTACATTAACACTGCACTGAGAGAGAGAGAGGGGTTAATACAGACACACTGGACACTCCAGTACATTAACACTGCACTGAGAGAGAGAGGGGTTCATACAGACACACTGACTGGACACTCCAGTACATGAACACTGCACTGAGAGAGAGAGGGGTTCATACAGACACACTGACTGGACACTCCAGTACATGAACACTGCACTGAGAGAGAGAGAGGGGTTAATACAGACACACTGACTGGACACTCCAGTACATTAACACTGCACTGAGAGAGAGAGGGGTTAATACAGACACACTGACTGGACACTCCAGTACATTAACACTGCACTGAGAGAGAGAGGGGTTCATACAGACACACTGACTGGACACTCCAGTACATTAACACTGCACTGAGAGAGAGAGGGGTTAATACAGACACACTGACTGGACACTCCAGTACATTAACACTGCACTGAGAGAGAGAGGGGTTCATACAGACACACTGACTGGACACTCCAGTACATGAACACTGCACTGAGAGAGAGAGGGGTTAATACAGACACACTGACTGGACACTCCAGTACATTAACACTGCACTGAGAGAGAGAGGGGTTCATACAGACACACTGACTGGACACTCCAGTACATTAACACTGCACTGAGAGAGAGGGGTTAATACACACACTGACTGGACACTCCAGTACATTAACACTGCACTGAGAGAGAGAGAGGGGTTCATACAGACACACTGACTGGACACTCCAGTACATTAACACTGCACTGAGAGAGAGGGGTTAATACACACACACTGACTGGACACTCCAGAACATTAACACTGCACTGAGAGAGAGAGGGGTTCATACAGACACACTGACTGGACACTCCAGTACATTAACACTGCACTGAAAGAGAGAGGGGTTCATACAGACACACTGACTGGACACTCCAGTACATTAACACTGCACTGAGAGAGAGAGAGGTTAATACAGACACACTGACTGGACACTCCAGTACATTAACACTGCACTGAGAGAGAGAGGGGTTCATACAGACACACTGACTGGACACTCCAGTACATTAACACTGCACTGAGAGAGAGAGGGGTTCATACAGACACACTGACTGGACACTCCAGTACATGAACACTGCACTGAGAGAGAGAGGGGTTCATACAGACACACTGACTGGACACTCCAGTACATTAACACTGCACTGAGAGAGAGAGGGGTTCATACAGACACACTGACTAGACACTCCAGTACATTAACACTGCACTGAGAGAGAGAGGGGTTCATACAGACACACTGACTGGACACTCCAGTACATGAACACTGCACTGAGAGAGAGAGAGGGGTTCATACAGACACACTGACTGGACACTCCAGTACATGAACACTGCACTGAGAGAGAGAGGGGTTCATACAGACACACTGACTGGACACTCCAGTACATGAACACTGCACTGAGAGAGAGAGGGGTTAATACAGACACACTGACTGGACACTCCAGTACATTAACACTGCACTGAGAGAGAGGGGTTAATACAGACACACTGATTGGACACTCCAGTACATTAACACTGCACTGAGAGTGCAGTTTTTTACTATAGTGTCCAGTCAGTCAGTCAATGTGTTGGTATTAACGATTCTTTCTCTCAATCACTCTGTGTTCTGTCTCCCTCCCCCTCTTGCCCCTCTGTCTGTGGTGAATTATTCATCAGTCTGTGTGTATGTCATTAATTCAGTCGCTGTTCCAGCCACAGATATGATCAGGGAGAGAGAGAGAAGTAGCATTGATCTGTCGCCACAGGAAGAACAAGAAATAGCAAAAGAGTCAAGAGGGAGAGAGACTGGGGGAGGGGAACACAGAGAGAGGAGGAAGAGAGGTGACTTCCAGATTAGAGACAGAGTAGAGAGCAATTCATAAACACCCTGACTGGACACTCCGGTACATTAACACTGCACTGAGAGAGAGAGAGGGGTTAATGCAGACACACTGACTGGACACTCCAGTACATTAACACTGCACTGACAGAGAGAGGGGTTAATGCACACGTGTCTTAATGTCTGTTAATTGTCACTTAGCGGTCTGTATTATGATCGGTATTTATCTCTCTGTGTGTTCAGTGTGTCTCATGGGACTTCATAGAGTCTGTAATAATCTCCATTAGGAGCATATTTGGGGTCTGTGTTAGGGTTCGTATTAATCTCTCTCTGTGTAAGTAGTGTCCCTAGGATATATATATATTAGGGTCTGTATTAATCTGTGTGTGTGTGAGGTGTGCCTCTAGGGTCTATATTAGGGTCTGTATTAATCTCTCTGTGTGTAAGTAGTGTCCCTGGGGTCTATATTAGGGTCTGTATTAATCTGTGTGTGTGTGAGGTGTGTCTCTAGGGTCTATATTAGGGTCTGTATTAATCTCTGTGTGTGAGGTGTGCCTCTAGGGTCTATATTAGGGTCTGTATTAATCTCTCTGTGTGTAAGTAGTGTCCCTGGGGTCTATATTAGGGTCTGTATTAATCTCTGTGTGTGTGAGGAGTGTCTCTAGGGTCTATATTAGGGTATTTATTAATCTGTGTGTGTGTTAGGTGTGTCTCTAAAGTTTGTATAAAGGTCTGTATTGTATCTCTGTGTGACTCTGGGGTCTATATTAGGGAACGTATTAATCTCTTTGTGTTAGGTGTATCCCTAGAGTCTATAGTAGGGTCTGTTTCAATCTCTAGCTTGTGGTTGAGACTGCGCCGACAGCCTGTGCTGTGTCTCTAACATCCCTGTCTGCACAACGAGCTCAGACTCCACACCTGTGTCAGTCTGCCTGTTTCGTCCTCTCAGCATGTAGTTGAACTCCTGGCATCGCTCGTTGTCGTGGTAACCGGCTGGCGAATGGAAGCACAGCTCCTCCACCAGCATGAGTGCCTTCTTGCACAGGTCCTCGTCCCAGTCCCCCGACATCACTGCGGCGGTGGCCAATCAGCATCGCACACCAGCCACGTACAGCCCAATCACAGCCTGGCCTCCCACGCCAAGCCCGCCCCTTCCCCCCCCCTCCCCCAGGGGCTCGACTCCTCCTCTTCCTTGCCCTCGGTCCCACCCCCGGGACGCCGCCCTCTTCCTCTTGCAGAGCTGAGATACACCAGCAGTGCTGAGACAGAGAGAGAGAGAGAGAGATAGTGATGCAAGGAACAGTCATAACAACATCATCCATCCACTGTTTCCTAACTGCTACCACCAATTCAGGGTCACGGGGGGGCTGGAGTCTATCCCAGCAAGCCGTGGGTACAAGGCGGGGTACATCCTGGGCAGGACACCAGTCCATCACAGGAGACACACACTCACACACTCACACCAGGGCCAGTCCATCACAGGAGACACACACTCACACACCCTGGACAGGACACCAGTCCATCACAGGACACACACACTCACACACTCACACCAGGGCCAGTCCATCACAGGACACACACACTCACACACCCTGGACAGGACACCAGTCCATCACAGGACACACACACTCACACACCCTGGACAGGACACCAGTCCATCACAGGACACACACACTCACACACTCACACCAGGGCCAGTCCATCACAGGACAGCCACACTCACACACCCTGGACAGGACACCAGTCCATCACAGGACACATACACTCACACACCCTGGACAGGACACCAGTCCATCACAGGACACACACACTCACACCAGGGCCAGTCCATCACAGGACACACACACTCACACACCCTGGACAGGACACCAGTCCATCACAGGACACACACACTCACACACCCTGGACAGGACACCAGTCCATCACAGGACAGACACACACACACACTCATACCGGGGCCAGTCCATCACAGGATACACACACACACTCACACCAGGGCCAGTCCATCACATAACACACAAACACACACACACACACACTCACACCAGGGCCAGTCCATCACAGGACACATACACACACACCAGGGCCAGTCCATCACAGGACACACACACACACACAGCAGGGCCAGTCCATCACAGGTCACACACACCCAGACACTGACACAGACACAGACTCACACTCACACTCACACACACTAGGGCATGTTTTCCTAGAAGCCAATTAACCCACCAGCCTGCCTCTGGACTGTGGGAGGACACCAGAGCAAACCCTGAGAGAACACGCAAACTCCACACAGACAGCACCCCCAGAACTGAGCCCGGGCCCCCAGGGCTGTGGGGCAGCAGGGGCTCAGCCCTGTGCCAGCCCTGCACGTATAACTGATCTCATAATACATGTTATTTTAAACCCCACTGATAACACCCCCAGTAACAACACAGGAATAATTACAGTGGTAAATTAACATCCACAGCAACATCAGGAAGAGAAGTACCACTGTGCTCACCACCCTATAAACACTCCTCCTCTGTCGATTGTGGGTCGATTGTGCACTGTTGTGCACACTGCTTGACAATCTCTGTCTCCGGGGCCACTGGTCTGTCGGCTGGCAGCGTGCGGACCAGGACTACACTGCAGCTGGTGTCACAGGGACACCGGATCACTCCGCCACTCCCAGTCCCCTACCTTGTCCTCAAGAGGCGACGGCTGACCGGATCTCCTTCCGGCGATTAGGTCATGACTCCAGGCCAAATCACGACCCTCCCCTCCCCCCTGGCTACAGTGCGTCTCCCTCCGCCACCGCCAAGAATGTAGTCCTCCTCTCCTCCTGTTTGTCCCCCCCTGGTCAGCGAAAAAGTGTCCTCGGTCTCATCCTCAGGGCGAAAAGTGTTCCCGGGGTTAAATTCCACAAGCGTCCCGAAACTCCGGAATGACGCAGAGGAGAATTCCGGGTTCCGGGAGGATGGAAATCCAGTTGGGAGTCTGAAACGTTGCGTTATTTTTCCTTGAATACTGAAGAAATGTGGCTGATTAGCGTCCTGATATTAGTATTCCTAGGAGGATAAATGCAAGACAGTGAATCTAACAGGGTCTGTATTTCCAGAGGCTCCTGCGTGCTGTGTCCCGGTGATGCTCAGCTCCTCTGTGATCACGTGGGGTTAGAGATTCCCAGTTTACCCTGCAAGAGAAATGAAGCCATCGTTAATACTGCCGAAGGAATTTCGTCTCTTCATCCACCCTGTCTATATCTTCGGTAGACTCTCAGTCCATCAACTTACACCACCTGTAAACGTCTGTCTGTCATGTGCTTTTAACATCTTTATGAAACATAGGATTAATGAATAATTATCTTTATCACAACTCTCTCTCAGTGTAGTGTCCAGTCAGTGTGTCTGTATTAACCCCTCTCTCTCTTTCAGTGCAGTGTTAATGTACTGGAGTGTCCAGTCAGTGTGTCTGTATTAACCCCTCTCTCTCTCAGTGCAGTGTTAATGTACTGGAGTGTCCAGTCAGTGTGTCTGTATTAACCCCTCTCTCTCAGTGCAGTGTTAATGTACTGGAGTGTCCAGTCAGTGTGTCTGTATGAACCCCTCTCTCTCTCAGTGCAGTGTTAATGTACTGGAGTGTCCAGTCAGTGTGTCTGTATTAACCCCTCTCTCTCAGTGCAGTGTTAATGTAGAGTGTCTTTCTCTATCTCCCTCGCCTCTCTCTCCATTATTCTCTCATTCTCATTCTGTGTTTGAAAGCAGGTCAGACTCTCACTCTCCCCTCTCCTCCGAGACTGCAGCTCTCTCCAGCTCATTTTTTTTCCAACTTTTCCTGCACTCTTCCTCCCTGTCGCTCTCTCGCAGGAGATCTCTGGACTGTAGGGGTACAGTGTGACCCAGACTGGACCAGCGATCTCTGGACTGTAGGGGTACAGTGTGACCCAGACTGGACCAGCGATCTCTGGACTGTGGGGGTACAGACTGACCCAGACTGGACCAGTGATCTCAGTGTGACCCAGACTGGACTGGTGATCTCTGGACTGTAGGGGTACAACTACATTGCCCATACTGATCTGAATACGCCCATTAACAAAGTGGGATTCCCCCTGCATTCAGAGTGTCTTCTCTATCTCCAGCTAATGTTTCCCATAAAAAACTCATCTTCCAGTGCTGATGGAAGCACAGTCTATCAACACAGAGCAGTCCTTCTCAGCCTGACAGTAACAGCAGCTACGCCAGAGGTCAGGTCTGAGTCAGTGCCTGGAACTGAGGACCACCTGTGCTTTTTTAAACCTTTTACATAATTAGAAAACCAAAGTCATCGCCTTTTGAAGGTAGCCAAGATATTTAATGCGCCAACCCACTTAAGGTGATTTAAGACAGCTGCACCAGATTCTGTTATGAAAGCCTGTGAAAAGTGTTTAAAGAGACAAACACCCTATTTCCCTTGTAACAGCCTATGAACAGTGTGTAAACACACAGACACTCCAGATTCCCTTATAACAGCCTGTGGACAGTGTGTAAACACACAGACACTCCAGATTCCCTTATAACAGCCTGTGGACAGTGTGTGAACACAGACACTCCAGATTCCCTCATAACAGCCTGTGGACAGTGTGTAAACACACAGACACTCCAGATTCCCTTATAACAGCCTGTGGACAGTGTGTAAAGACAAGAACTCTGTGGGACTCTTCAGTCATACTGGATAATACAGCTGTGTTTGGGATGAGGAATGAGAGTCTACAGTCATACTGGATAATACAGCTGTGTTTGGGATGAGGAATGACAGTCTACAGTCATACTGGATAATACAGCTGTGTTTGGGATGAGGAATGAGACTCTACAGTCATACTGGATAATACAGCTGTGTTTGGGATGAGGAATGAGACTCTACAGTCATACTGGATAATACAGCTGTGTTTGGGATGAGGAGTGAGACTCTACAGTCATACTGGATAATACAGCTGTGTTTGGGATGAGGAGTGACAGTCTACAGTCATACTGGATAATACAGCTGTGTTTGGGATGAGGAGTGAGACTCTACAGTCATACTGGATAATACAGCTGTGTTTGGGATGAGGAGTGACAGTCTACAGTCATACTGGATAATACAGCTGTGTTTGGGATGAGGAATGAGACTCTACAGTCATACTGGATAATACAGCTGTGTTTGGGATGAGGAATGAGAGTCTACAGTCATACTGTATAATACAGCTGTGTTTGGGATGAGGAGTGAGAGTCTACAGTCATACTGGATAATACAGCTGTGTTTGGGATGAGGAATGAGACTCTACAGTCATACTGGATAATACAGCTGTGTTTGGGATGAGGAATGAGACTCTACAGTCATACTGGATAATACAGCTGTGTTTGGGATGAGGAGTGACAGTCTACAGTCATACTGGATAATACAGCTGTGTTTGGGATGAGGAGTGACAGTCTACAGTCATACTGGATAATACAGCTGTGTTTGGGATGAGGAGTGAGACTCTACAGTCATACTGGATAATACAGCTGTGTTTGGGATGAGGAGTGAGACTCTACAGTCATACTGGATAATACAGCTGTGTTTGGGATGAGGAGTGAGACTCTACAGTCATACTGGATAATACAGCTGTGTTTGGGATGAGGAATGAGACTCTACAGTCATACTGGATAATACAGCTGTGTTTGGGATGAGGAATGAGAGTCTACAGTCATACTGGATAATACAGCTGTGTTTGGGATGAGGAGTGAGAGTCTACAGTCATACTGGATAATACAGCTGTGTTTGGGATGAGGAATGAGAGTCTACAGCCATACTGGATAATACAGCTGTGTTTGGGATGAGGAATGAGACTCTACAGTCATACTGGATAATACAGCTGTGTTTGGGATGAGGAGTGACAGTCTACAGTCATACTGGATAATACAGCTGTGTTTGGGATGAGGAGTGAGACTCTACAGTCATACTGGATAATACAGCTGTGTTTGGGATGAGGAGTGAGACTCTACAGTCATACTGGATAATACAGCTGTGTTTGGGATGAGGAGTGAGACTCTACAGTCATACTGGATAATACAGCTGTGTTTGGGATGAGGAATGAGACTCTACAGTCATACTGGATAATACAGCTGTGTTTGGGATGAGGAGTGAGACTCTACAGTCATACTGGATAATACAGCTGTGTTTGGGATGAGGAGTGAGACTCTACAGTCATACTGGATAATACAGCTGTGTTTGGGATGAGGAGTGACAGTCTACAGTCATACTGGATAATACAGCTGTGTTTGGGATGAGGAATGAGACTCTACAGTCATACTGGATAATACAGCTGTGTTTGGGATGAGGAATGAGACTCTACAGTCATACTGGATAATACAGCTGTGTTTGGGATGAGGAGTGAGACTCTACAGTCATACTGGATAATACAGCTGTGTTTGGGATGAGGAATGAGACTCTACAGTCATACTGGATAATACAGCTGTGTTTGGGATGAGGAATGAGAC
The DNA here is from genome assembly GCF_040954835.1 of Lepisosteus oculatus. Lineage (NCBI taxonomy): Eukaryota > Metazoa > Chordata > Actinopteri > Semionotiformes > Lepisosteidae > Lepisosteus > Lepisosteus oculatus. The sequence goes on from NC_090702.1 coordinate 1,287,368, forward strand.
TCTACAGTCATACTGGATAATACAGCTGTGTTTGGGATGAGGAGTGAGAGTCTACAGTCATACTGGATAATACAGCTGTGTTTGGGATGAGGAGTGAGAGTCTACAGTCATACTGGATAATACAGCTGTGTTTGGGATGAGGAGTGAGACTCTACAGTCATACTGGATAATACAGCTGTGTTTGGGATGAGGAATGAGACTCTACAGTCATACTGGATAATACAGCTGTGTTTGGGATGAGGAATGAGACTCTACAGTCATACTGGATAATACAGCTGTGTTTGGGATGAGGAGTGAGACTCTACAGTCATACTGGATAATACAGCTGTGTTTGGGATGAGGAGTGAGACTCTACAGTCATACTGGATAATACAGCTGTGTTTGGGATGAGGAGTGAGACTCTACAGTCATACTGGATAATACAGCTGTGTTTGGGATGAGGAGTGAGACTCTACAGTCATACTGGATAATACAGCTGTGTTTGGGATGAGGAGTGAGACTCTACAGTCATACTGGATAATACAGCTGTGTTTGGGATGAGGAGTGAGACTCTACAGTCATACTGGATAATACAGCTGTGTTTGGGATGAGGAGTGAGACTCTACAGTCATACTGGATAATACAGCTGTGTTTGGGATGAGGAGTGAGACTCTACAGTCATACTGGATAATACAGCTGTGTTTGGGATGAGGAATGAGACTCTACAGTCATACTGGATAATACAGCTGTGTTTGGGATGAGGAATGAGACTCTACAGTCATACTGGATAATACAGCTGTGTTTGGGATGAGGAGTGAGACTCTACAGTCATACTGGATAATACAGCTGTGTTTGGGATGAGGAATGAGACTCTACAGTCATACTGGATAATACAGCTGTGTTTGGGATGAGGAGTGAGACTCTACAGTCATACTGGATAATACAGCTGTGTTTGGGATGAGGAGTGAGACTCTACAGTCATACTGGATAATACAGCTGTGTTTGGGATGAGGAGTGAGACTCTACAGTCATACTGGATAATACAGCTGTGTTTGGGGTGAGGAATGAGACTCTACAGTCATACTGGATAATACAGCTGTGTTTGGGATGAGGAGTGAGACTCTACAGTCATACTGGATAATACAGCTGTGTTTGGGATGAGGAGTGAGACTCTACAGTCATACTGGATAATACAGCTGTGTTTGGGGTGAGGAATGAGACTCTACAGTCATACTGGATAATACAGCTGTGTTTGGGGTGAGGAATGAGACTCTACAGTCATACTGGATAATACAGCTGTGTTTGGGATGAGGAGTGAGACTCTACAGTCATACTGGATAATACAGCTGTGTTTGGGATGAGGAGTGACAGTCTACAGTCATACTGGATAATACAGCTGTGTTTGGGATGAGGAGTGAGACTCTACAGTCATACTGGATAATACAGCTGTGTTTGGGATGAGGAGTGAGACTCTACAGTCATACTGGATAATACAGCTGTGTTTGGGATGAGGAGTGAGACTCTACAGTCATACTGGATAATACAGCTGTGTTTGGGATGAGGAGTGAGACTCTACAGTCATACTGGATAATACAGCTGTGTTTGGGATGAGGAGTGAGACTCTACAGTCATACTGGATAATACAGCTGTGTTTGGGGTGAGGAATGAGACTCTACAGTCATACTGGATAATACAGCTGTGTTTGGGGTGAGGAATGAGACTCTACAGTCATACTGGATAATACAGCTGTGTTTGGGATGAGGAGTGAGACTCTACAGTCATACTGGATAATACAGCTGTGTTTGGGATGAGGAGTGACAGTCTACAGTCATACTGGATAATACAGCTGTGTTTGGGATGAGGAGTGAGACTCTACAGTCATACTGGATAATACAGCTGTGTTTGGGATGAGGAATGAGACTCTACAGTCATACTGGATAATACAGCTGTGTTTGGGATGAGGAGTGAGACTCTACAGTCATACTGGATAATACAGCTGTGTTTGGGATGAGGAGTGAGACTCTACAGTCATACTGGATAATACAGCTGTGTTTGGGGTGAGGAATGAGACTCTACAGTCATACTGGATAATACAGCTGTGTTTGGGGTGAGGAATGAGACTCTACAGTCATACTGGATAATACAGCTGTGTTTGGGATGAGGAATGAGAGTCTACAGTCATACTGGATAATACAGCTGTGTTTGGGATGAGGAGTGAGACTCTACAGTCATACTGGATAATACAGCTGTGTTTGGGATGAGGAGTGAGACTCTACAGTCATACTGGATAATACAGCTGTGTTTGGGATGAGGAGTGACAGTCTACAGTCATACTGGATAATACAGCTGTGTTTGGGATGAGGAATGAGACTCTACAGTCATACTGGATAATACAGCTGTGTTTGGGATGAGGAGTGAGACTCTACAGTCATACTGGATAATACAGCTGTGTTTGGGATGAGGAGTGACAGTCTACAGTCATACTGGATAATACAGCTGTGTTTGGGATGAGGAATGAGACTCTACAGTCATACTGGATAATACAGCTGTGTTTGGGATGAGGAATGAGACTCTACAGTCATACTGGATAATACAGCTGTGTTTGGGATGAGGAGTGAGACTCTACAGTCATACTGGATAATACAGCTGTGTTTGGGATGAGGAATGAGACTCTACAGTCATACTGGATAATACAGCTGTGTTTGGGATGAGGAATGAGACTCTACAGTCATACTGGATAATACAGCTGTGTTTGGGATGAGGAGTGAGAGTCTACAGTCATACTGGATAATACAGCTGTGTTTGGGATGAGGAGTGAGAGTCTACAGTCATACTGGATAATACAGCTGTGTTTGGGATGAGGAGTGAGACTCTACAGTCATACTGGATAATACAGCTGTGTTTGGGATGAGGAATGAGACTCTACAGTCATACTGGATAATACAGCTGTGTTTGGGATGAGGAATGAGACTCTACAGTCATACTGGATAATACAGCTGTGTTTGGGATGAGGAGTGAGACTCTACAGTCATACTGGATAATACAGCTGTGTTTGGGATGAGGAGTGAGACTCTACAGTCATACTGGATAATACAGCTGTGTTTGGGATGAGGAGTGAGACTCTACAGTCATACTGGATAATACAGCTGTGTTTGGGATGAGGAGTGAGACTCTACAGTCATACTGGATAATACAGCTGTGTTTGGGATGA
>NC_090702.1:1295557-1374562 GCF_040954835.1 Lepisosteus oculatus
CGACCCGGCTCAGACCCGGCTCAGGACCGGGTCCCCGCAGGAGGAGCAGAGCCGCCAGATGCGCTGGGCAGGCAGGAGGAGTGAGAGGAGCCGCCGCCTGGAGCCACAGATGATTGACACTTAAACGAGTTTAAACAGCTGCTTCTGCTAGCTGTCACTGTGGAGCAGAGAGAGAGAGAGAGACAGGACAGCAGAGACAGAGGGGAGAGAGAGAGACACAGAGACAGAGGGGAGAGGGAGAGACACAGAGAGAGAGAGAGAGAGAGAGAGAGAGAGAGAGAGAGACAGGACAGCAGAGACAGAGGGGAGAGAGAGAGACACAGAGAGAGAGAGAGAGACAGGACAGCAGAGACAGAGGGGAGAGAGAGACACACACAGAGAGATAGGGAGAGAGAGAGAGGAGCGAGAGACACAGAGAGAGACAGGACACGGGAGAGAGACACAGAGAGGGAGAGACAGGACAGGGGAGAAGAAGACAGAGAGAGAGACAGGTTAACAGACAGAGAATACAGTGCATTACTACACTGCACAGCACGTGTGTGAGAGAGGAGCAGAAAATCCTTGAGAGAGATTAAGTGTGACTGTCCTCCTTCAGGCAGCTGATTCGTTCTGTCATTCCCTAAAAAGAATCATTTAAACTCTATTATTGTAGAGCCCCCTCTCTCTCTCAGTGCAGTGTTAATGTACTGGAGTGCCCAGTGTGTCTGTATTAACCCCTCTCTCTATCTCAGTGCAGTGTTAATGTACTGGAGTGTCCAGTCAGTGTGTCTGTATTAACCCCTCTCTCTCTCTCTCAGTGCAGTGTTAATGTACTGGAGTGTCCAATGTGTCTGTATTAACCCCTCTCTCTCTCAGTGCAGTGTTAATGTACTGGAGTGTCCAGTCAGTGTGTGTGTATTAACCCCTCTCTCTGAGTGTCAGACACCCCACTCTCTGTCTCTCATAGTTTTAGTCAAGCACCTTTCATCTTGTCACCACGACAACCGTCTCTCACAGCAACAGTCGCCCACATCTTTCCTTCATTTTCTCTCTTTCCCAGATTCTCCCCTCCTCAACTTCAGTTTAGTTTTATCTTTTCCTTGGCCTGTCAGCCTGGGGTTTTCCTTGACTCTCCTGGACTGACTGGACTGGGAGCTGGATTAGTTATAAACTGGGATTATACTCAGACTCCACTGACACTGACAGAGCAGTCTGAGACTCTCCAGGCAGGACTGGACTGACTGGACTGGGAGCTGGATTAGTTATGAACTGGGATTATAATCAGACTCCACTGACACTGACAGAGCAGTCTGAGACTCTCCAGGCTGGACTGGACTGACCGGACTGGGAGCTGGATTAGTTCTTCACTGGGATTATAATCAGGCTCCACTGACACTGACAGAGCAGTCTGAGACTCTCCAGGCTGGACTGGACTGACTGGACTGGGAGCTGGATTAGTTATGAACTGGGATTATAATCAGGCTCCACTGACACTGACAGAGCAGTCTGAGACTCCTTAGGCTGGACTGGACTGACTGGATTGGGAGCTGGATTAGTTATGAACTGGGATTATAATCAGACTCCACTGACACTGACAGTGCAGTCTGAGACTATCCAGGCAGGACTGGACTGACTGGACTGGGAGCTGGATTAGTTCTGAACTGGGATTATAATCAGACTCCACTGACACTGACAGAGCAGTCTGAGGCCCTTCAGGCAAGACTGGACTGACTTTTCTGTGAGCTTGGTGAGTTATTAATAGTCTGAGCCAGGTCATGCATCTTACTTCCTTTCTCTTTCTGTGTGTACGTCCCAGAAAACAGTTTTAAATCAATCTGCTCTTCTTTCTGCTGATTCAAAGAGTGGACTCGCCAGTTTGGCACAGAACCGACTACTTCTGCTCTCTGACGCCCTCAGTCTATCGCACTGAGCATGACTGGACACTCCAGTACATTAACACCACACTGAGAGAGAGAGGGGTTCATACAGACACACTGACTGGACACTCCAGTACATTAACACTGCACTGAGAGAGAGAGGGGTTAATACACACACACTGACTGGACACTCCAGTACATTAACACTGCACTGAGAGAGAGAGGGGTTAATACACACACACTGACTGGACACTCCAGTACATGAACACTGCACTGAGAGAGAGAGGGGTTCATACAGACAGACTGACTGGACACTCCAGTACATTAACACTGCACTGAGAGAGAGAGAGGGGTTCATACAGACACAGTGACTGGACACTCCAGTACATTAACGCTGCACTGAGAGAGAGAGGGGTTCATACACACACACTGACTGGACACTCCAGTACATTAACACTGCACTGAGAGAGAGGGGGGTTAATACAGACACACTGACTGACAGAGAGGGAGACAACAGGAGAAGTTCATACATGAACAGCGATTGACAGAGGGAGAGAGGATGTCAGGAGAGAGGTAGATTGATATATAGTCAAGTTCAGTACAAAAAGAGCTGGAGAAAGTGTGAGAGAGAGAAATGGACTGAGAGAGAGAGAAAGAGAGAGAAGTATTTGTTTGCTGTCTAAAGAGGTTTTCGCTTCATTAAGATAATAGACTACAATTAGACACCAGCTAATTAAAGCCGATGAAAGTCTGAGAAGGAGGGAGAGGGGACTGGAGAGAGGGAGAGGGGGGGAGGAGAGCTCGAGACTCAGAGAGGAGAGACAGAACGAAGAGGAGGACAGATGGACAGGAGGAAGAGGGAGAGTTGAAGAGGTGACTGTCCTACAGATAGTTCTACGACACAGCGCTATATTGGAATATACAGAACCACACAGGGCTGTGCTCTAGTGTGCTACAGTACACTGTTGGATATATATATATATTGTATTTTATTTCTCTGTGATACACTACTGTACTACACTGTGCTGTGTCATACTGTACTGTATTGTATTAGACTGTACTACACTTTACACTACTGTACTACACTGTGCTGCGTCATACTGTACTGTATTGTATTAGACTGTACTACACTTTACCCTACTGTACTACACTGTGCTGTGTCATACTGTACTGTATTGTATTAGACTGTACTGTACTACACTTTACACTACTGTACTACACTGTGATGTGTCATACTGTACTGTATTGTATTAGACTGTACTACACTTTACACTACTGTACTACACTGTGCTGTGTCATACTGTACTGTATTGTATTAGACTGTACTACACTTTACACTACTGTACTACACTGTGCTGTGTCATACTGTACTGTATTGTATTAGACTGTACTACACTTTACCCTACTGTACTACACTGTGCTGTGTCATACTGTACTGTATTGTATTACACTGTACTGTACTACACTTTACACTACTGTGATGTGTCATACTGTACTGTATTGTATTAGACTGTACTACACTTTACACTACTGTACTACACTGTGCTGTGTCATACTGTACTGTATTGTATTAGACTGTACTACACTTTACACTACTGTACTACACTGTGCTGTGTCATACTGTACTGTATTGTATTAGACTGTACTACACTTTACACTACTGTACTACACTGTGCTGCGTCATACTGTACTGTATTGTATTAGACTGTACTACACTTTACCCTACTGTACTACACTGTGCTGTGTCATACTGTACTGTATTGTATTAGACTGTACTACACTTTACACTACTGTACTACACTGTGCTGCGTCATACTGTACTGTATTGTATTAGACTGTACTACACTTTACACTACTGTACTACACTGTGCTGTGTCATACTGTACTGTATTGTATTAGACTGTACTGTACTACACTTTACACTACTGTACTACACTGTGCTGTGTCATACTGTACTGTATTGTATTAGACTGTACTACACTTTACACTACTGTACTACACTGTGCTGTGTCATACTGTACTGTATTGTATTAGACTGTACTACACTTTACCCTACTGTACTACACTGTGCTGTGTCATACTGTACTGTATTGTATTACACTGTACTACACTTTACACTACTGTACTACACTGTGCTGTGTCATACTGTACTGTATTGTATTACACTGTACTGTACTACACTGTGCTGTGTCATACTGTACTGTATTGTATTACACTGTACTGTACTACACTTTACACTACTGTGATGTGTCATACTGTACTGTATTGTATTAGACTGTACTATACTTTACACTACTGTACTACACTATGCTGTGTCATACTGTACTGTATTGAATTACACTGTACTGTACTACACTTTGCACTACATTACTAGCGTTATGCTGTACAGTATTGTATAACATAGCACTGTATAATAGAATGCTGTCAAGTTTTAACAGAATTATTTGACTGAGAGAAACATTGAGCCTCTTCTGGATCGTGTCCAGAGCACAGCCCACACTCCTGTCCCTGGAGCGTTTAACAGACGCTAGCTTCACCATCTCTATAGTACTTCGTACATGAATCATTTTCCGTCTACAAAGCAGAACTTCAGTGTGACCTGAAGAGCATTTTTTGTTGTTCTGATAGGCCCGGGGTGGTTCCGATGACCTCATTTGGGGCGATGACATCACGTGGGTGTGGCCACATGCCACAAGCGTGGTTTGGTGATGACATCACATGGGCGGTGACCTCACAAGGGCGTGCTTCTGATGACATCATGCCAGGAGGATCTCCATCTTCCCCGCTCGAGCTGCTCTCTGCTGCGGGGGTGTCTCAGGGTCACAGGGGAGTCACATGGCCACAGGATCACAGGATCACGGGGGTGTCTCAGGGTCACAGGGGTGTCACATGGCCACAGGATCACAGGATCACGGGGGGTGTCTGAGGGTCACAGGGGTGTCACATGGCCACAGGATCACAGGATCACGGGGGTGTCTCAGGGTCACAGGGCCACAGGGGGTGTCTCACAGGGGGGTGTCTCGGGGTCACAGGGGTGTGTTTCAGGATCGTGTAACACGGTAACAACATCAACAACAACGGTGCACCAGACAAGAGAAGGCGAGAGCAGACTGTGTCTCACAGGTACAGCTTTAATCGCCCCCCCCCAGGGCGGCGCAGCGGTGAGGCCTGTACAGGACGCTCCACTCTGCCCCTGCGAATCCACCCCTCACCCACCCTCAGCCCCGTGAGCCTGGCAGAACAACGCCTGGCACTCAGCTGCACACGAGCCCCTGGGCAGCTTATTTCTGAGCACAACTAACAGACGTATTATTTACTGGAGGGCAGAGCCGAGCGCTGAGGCGCTGGGGCCCTGGGTTCAGTTCCTGCGGTGCTGTGTGTGTGGGGGGAGTTTGCATGTTCTCCCTGTTTTTTCGTGTGGGTTTCCTCCCAGACTCCGAAGACATGCTGTCTTCTGGCTCCTGGGAAAAAGCAGGCCCTGGTGCGAGTGTGTGCGCGACTGTGTGCCCTGTGAGGGACTGGTGTCCCATCCAGGGTGTATCCTGCCTTGCCCCTGTTGCTTGCTGGGATAGACTCAGACTGCCCCATGATCCTGTATTGGAGAAAGTGGGGAGAAAATGGATGGACGACTTCGTTACTGTTGAAGGGGCTCACAAGTGGAGTCAACCACCTCAACCTGCATTACAAACTGAGGTTGACACCCAGATTTAATAAGATTGGGTGAATGTCAGGATCAATGAGAGTGCGTTAGTGTCAGGGTTAATAAGAGTGGATTAGGGATGAAAAGAGTGCGTTAGTGTCAGGGTTAATAAGAGTGGATTAGGGATGAAAAGAGTGCGTTAGTGTCAGGGTTAATAAGAGTGGATTAGGGATGAAAAGAGTGGGTTAGTGTCAGGGTTAATAAGAGTGGATTAGGGATGAAAAGAGTGCGTTAGTGTCAGGGTTAATAAGAGTGGATTAGGGATGAAAAGAGTGGGTTAGTGTCAGGGTTAATCAGAGTGGATTAGGGATGAAAAGAGTGGGTTAGTGTCAGGGTTAATAAGAGTGGATTAGGGATGAAAAGAGTGGGTTAGTGTCAGGGTTAATCAGAGTGGATTAGGGATGAAAAGAGTGCGTTAGTGTCAGGGTTAATAAGAGTGGATTAGGGATGAAAAGAGTGCGTTAGTGTCAGGGTTAATGAGAGTGGATTAGGGATGAAAAGAGTGCGTTAGTGTCAGGGTTAATAAGCAAAGGTTATTGAGAAAGATTTACAGTATGTAATAGAGGTAAGTGTCAGGGTTAATAAGAGTGAGATGGTTTGTACAAGTGGGTATGAAAGGGTTATGGTTAATCAGAGTGGATTAGGGATGTTAAGAGTGGGTTAGTGTCAGGGTTAATAAGCAAAGGTTAACGAGAATGAATCACAGTATGTAATAGAGGTTAGTGTCAAGGTTAATAAGAGGGGGTTAGTGTTAGGGTTAATAAGAGGGGGTTAGTGTTAATAATTGTGGGTTATAATGGGTTAGGGTTAATAAGAGGGGGTTAGTGTTAGGGTTAATAAGAGGGGGTTAGTGTTAATAATTGTGGGTTATAAAGGTTAGGGTTAATAAGAGTGGGTTAGGGTTAATACAATTGCGATGTTACAGTCCCAAGATCCCTGAAATAATTCTGCAGCACTTCTTGCTATTTTTATCCAATACAGATGTGTCTGTAGCATCCCAGATATGTTTCCACATTTCCCTGTCTCCAGGGAATTTGAGAAGACGGGCTGGTGCTGCCGGTGTCTCTCCTGCTGTTCGTGTGAAGTGTCACGATCTGTGCAGAGGCAATCAGCCCAGCTTTGGGTCAGGCAGGTCCTGTACCACTCTGCTGCCCTGGTTCCGGTCCAGTTATTCTCAGAGCCCACTCCAAATCCCCCGCTGCTTCCCGATTATGAACACTGCTTCAGGCAAAAATCAATTAAGCAATTAACTTCCTGTTCTGAGGGCAGATGAGTGTCCTGGGTTTGGTTTCCAGTCATCACTTGATGACTTAAATGAACAGAGCACCTGTTTCACTGATCACAGTTAAATTGCCTTAGGTCTCTAGGAATCAGGGTTTTAGTGGTGACCCATGACCCTCGCTGGACTGGGGTTCCCCAGGAGCAGCGCTGTAGCCCCCCAGACTGACAAGACGAGGCGTGGACTGCATGAAAAGCCCCTCTTTCTCTCAAACCACACCTGACAGTGAAAAACATTGTTGTTTCTTTATCTCAGATGATGTTGGATGACAGTCCTGAGTGCCTGTAACCTCTTCATGGTCAGGACGTCCTGTGAGTGTTCTTCAGCTCATAGAGCAGAGAGGCTCCCTTGTCAGTCACAGCCTGTAATAACAGTACTGAGTCAGCAGTATACTCAGACAACTGATACAACACAGACACACTGACTGGACACTCCAGTATATGAACACTGCACTGAGAGAGAGAGAGGGGTTCATACAGACACACTGACTGGACACTCCAGTACATTAACACTGCACTGAGAGAGAGTGGGGTTAATACAGACACACTGACTGGACACTCCAGTACATTAACACTGCAAGGAGAGAGAGAGGGGTTCATACAGACACACTGACTGGACACTCCAGTACATCAACACTGCACTGAGAGAGAGGGGGGTTCATACAGACACCCTGACTGGACACTCCAGTACATCAACACTGCACTGAGAGAGAGAGGGGTTCATACAGACACACTGACTGGACACTCCAGTACATTAACACTGCACTGAGAGAGAGTGGGGTTAATACAGACACACTGACTGGACACTCCAGTACATTAACACTGCAAGGAGAGAGAGAGGGGTTAATACAGACACACTGACTGGACACTCCAGTACATTAACACTGCACTGAGAGAGAGAGGGGTTCATACAGACACACTGACTGGACACTCCAGTACATGAACACTGCACTGAGAGAGAGAGGGGTTAATACACACACACTGACTGGACACTCCAGTACATTAACACTGCACTGAGAGAGAGAGGGGTTAATACAGACACACTGACTGGACACTCCAGTACATTAACACTGCACTGAGAGAGAGAGGGGTTCATACAGACATACAGTTCATGTGAGCGGTAAGGAGCTGGTGTGGAGAGAGACAGAACTGGTGATGGACAGTTCTAACCCTGTCAGCTCTCACCTGTGCGCTGTCGTCCCTGGTGCTGTATATTGGAGAGATCGTTTTCACCCATCTCTCATGCCTCTCTCTCTGCTCCGGGCACTTCAGGTGGTCCCTGCCAATTAACATCCATTAGCTAATTACTTCATCATTACTGCTGACACAAACATATGCTGATTAGGGCTCTGGAACAGAGCAATAAACGGGTTTATTGACATTGTCGCTGCCGGGCCAAAGGAAGGGGATCTTGTTAGTCTGGGACAGAGAGCTTTTGCGAGGGGAGGACCTGACACCAACATTCAAAGTCCTTAAAGGCGTCGAGAAGCCAGTTGTGAAACGTGATCCAGAAGACACGAGAGGAAACTACATGGCACTGCCTTAAAAAACAAAATCAGGGGACACGAGTTTACACAGAGGGGGGTGGGGGTGGGGAACAAGCTGCCCAGCCCTGTGGTTGAAGCCGATACCCTGGCTTCTCTCCAGACACAGCTGGGTGAGCTCCTCCAGTCAGGACAGGAGGGGCTTCTGTACACCGAGGGTAGTGGGGGTGGGGAACAAGCTGCCCAGCCCTGTGGTTGAAGCCGATACCCTGGCTTCTCTCCAGACACAGCTGGGTGAGCTCCTCCAGTCAGGACAGGAGGCTCTCCTGTACACAGAGGGGGGTGGGGGTGGGGAACAAGCTGCCCAGCCCTGTGGTTGAAGCCAATACCCTGGCTTCCCTCCAGACACAGCTGGGTGAGCTCCTCCAGTCAGGACAGGAGGCTCTTCTGTACACAGAGGGTGGTGGAGGTGGGGAACAAGATGCCCAGCCCTGTGGTTGAAGCCGATCCCCAGTCAGGACAGGAGGCTCTTCTTTACACAGAGGGGGGTCGGGGTGTGGAACAAGCTGCCCAGCCCTGTGGTTGAAGCCGATCCCCAGTCAGGAGGCTCTTCTTTACACAGAGGGGGGTGGGGGTGTGGGACGAGCACAAGCCTCTTTCAAAACAACGCTGGGGGCGATCTTGGGCTCAGTTAGCCTCTAACTACCCCAGGGGCCCGATGTGCTCTGGTGGGGGGGGGGGGCAGGGGTGGCCCTGACCACTTCCTCTGCCATGCCTCTCGTGCGACACACACGTCGTCGTTCGGGCGCTGAAAGCATCCGTGTCCGGGGCTCGCACCCGGGCCAGGACCTGCAGAGGTCTGTGAGACAGCCGGGGAGAGCTGGCCTTCCCTACAGCAGAGCCCCTGCCGCCTGTGAACGACTGCAGCGCCGTGGCAGCTGCCAGGAGAGAAGGGCCTCTCTCCTCCCAGCAGGAAGTGTCCTCGCGCAGGGGAAGGGATGCTTTTATTATGCAACACCGCCCTCTGCTGGTCCGCGGTGGGGTTGCACCCTCAGAGAGCGAGGGGTCTGGCCAGACTCCCGGACTGATCACAGTGTTCGATTTCGCTTTCTTCAGACACGCCTTCTGATCGGGGGTCTTACAGCCCCCAGCCTTGTCCTCGGCAGCCGAACACACAGAGGGTTCAGTCTATTACGCAGAGCACTGGACGCCTCATGAGATTTAACACCCCCAATAAACACAGTCATGATAACCCCTCCATCTGATTTATCTGATTTATCTGAGTCGGGGTTACGTGGGGAGCAGGAGCCTATCCCAGCAAGCAACAGACGCAAGGCAGGGTACACCCTGGACAGGACACCAGTCCATCACAGGAGACACACACTCACACACCCTGGACAGGACACCAGTCCATCACAGGAGACACACACACTCACACACCCTGGACAGGACACCAGTCCATCACAGGAGACACACACACTCACACACCCTGGACAGGACACCAGTCCATCACAGGACACACACACACACAGACACTCACATCAGGGCCAGTCCATCACAGGACACACACAGACCCACACCCTGGACAGGACACCAGTCCATCACAGGAGACACACACTCACACACCCTGGACAGGACACCAGTCCATCACAGGACACACACACACTCACACACCCTGGACAGGACACCAGTCCATCACAGGAGACACACACTCACACACCCTGGCCAGGACACCAGTCCATCACAGGAGACACACACTCACACACCCTGGACAGGACACCAGTCCATCACAGGAGACACACACTCACACACCCTGGACAGGACACCAGTCCATCACAGGACACACACACACACTCACACCAGGGCCAGTCCATCACAGGACACACACATACTCACACCAGGGCCAGTCCATCACAGGACACACACACACACACACACTCAGTAGGGCCAGTCCATCACAGGACACACACACACGCGCACACACACACACACACACACACACACACACACCTACTAGCCAGTTAACCTACTAGCACATCATTCGACTGTGGGAGGACACTGGAGGAAACGCACAGGAAAACATGTGAACTCCACACAGACAGCACCCCAGGAGCTGACAGCGCGCTGAAGTACTGCTGCAGGAACACTACTGGCCCTACTGTCAGCACTGCTGCTCTTGCCCTCACAGTGCTCTCTCTATCAGCCTCCTCTGCTCGTCCGCATCAGCCTGGGCCTGTCGCCATCGTCCTCTCACCACCAGGGCGGCGCTGTTCTGGGCCAAATGCACCTGCAGCACCGGGACAGAGAGGGAGGAGAGGACCAGGGAGCTGGGACAGAGAGAGAGAGGTTACCTTGGAGTGTTAATGTACTGGAGTGTCCAGTCAGTGTGTCTGTATGAACCCCTCTCTCTCTCAGTGCAGTGTTCATGTACTGGAGTGTCCAGTCAGTGTGTCTGTATTAACCCCTCTCTCTCTCAGTGCAGTGTTAATGTACTGGAGTGTCCAGTCAGTGTGTGTGTATTAACCCCTCTCTCTCTCAGTGCAGTGTTAATGTACTTGAGTGCCTAGTCAGTGTGTCTGTATTAACCCCTCTCTATCTCTCAGTGCAGTGTTCATGTACTGGAGTGTCCAGTCAGTGTGTCTGTATTAACCCCTCTCTCTCTTAGTGCAGTGTTAATGTACTTGAGTGCCTAGTCAGTGTGTCTGTATTAACCCCTCTCTCTCCCAGTCAGTATCATGTGGTGTCCAGTCAGTGTGTCTGGTAACTAAACACTCTCCTAAAACAGAAGACACAGTACAGTACAGACACATAGTACAAAAAGCTCTGTATTTAAGTTGGTACATTACAGACACACAACAGCACAGGCAGACAGAGTACAGCCACCTCGCACACAGTCTGTCAAAGGCTTGCTCATCGAGTCAGACTCACCTGTCCTCCGTCACCTCTCTCTCAACAGATTCTACTCGGAGTCTCCTCTGTCCATCCAGCTGTCTGAACCTGACCTGCAGCTGGACAGACACACGCCCCTGAGACAGGACAGCTGGAGAGAGAGAGGACGCAGGGTCAGTAGAGCACAGTGGACCCCAGGCTCGAAGACTGAAAGACACATGCACCTGAGACAGGACAGCTGGAGAGAGGAGAGGAGACGGAGAGAGGAGACAGAGAGAGGAGGGAGAGGAGACAGACAGGCACAGAAACACTCACCCTGCCTGTCCGGCTCCCTGACTCTGAACTGGAAGGTGACCTCGGTGTCCCTGGAGATGCTGCCCACCTCCCTCTGGACAGTGTGACTCTCCTCGGCTTCTCCCTTCAGACACCTGCGACCACAGACACGCCTCACAGCTCAGGAGCCCCAGCCAGGGGACCAGGCCCTCACCTGACCCCCGAGGCTCGTCCTGCGCCTCTCTCAAGGGTCCCCAGGCCTGAGGTCTTGTGGCAGACCCCTACCTCTCTCTGTGCAAAACCTGCCTTCTGTTCTTTGTCAGAATCCGTGCTCCACATCCCCTCGCAAGCTCATCTGTTCCCTTTACCTTCCCTCTGCCTGATGTTCCCTTCGGATCTGACATGATTCCCGTTGCTTCTGTTTGAACTCTCTCACAGCCCCTGAAGGACTTCCTCACTGTCTTTTTACCCCTCCAACACCCTAAAAGGCCCTCACTCACAGTGCGGTGGGCAGGATCAGCTTCACCGAGACATGAGTGGCGATGGCCTGGTCCTGCAGGACTCTCTGGAATTCTGCGGAGAGGTTTTCCGGATTGACGCTGTTCACCTGAGGACAAGACGGGCAGGGATTGATATAGGGTTGTTAAACTGCAACTGAAGAGTGTGTATGAGGGAAGTTGTCCAGTACAGACTGGTGCTGAAACACTAGAGGGAGCTGTCCTGTACAGAGCAGTGCTGAAACACTAGAGAGAGCTGTCCTGTACAGACTGGTGCTGAAACACTAGAGGTAGCTGTCCTGTACAGACTGGTGCTGAAACACTAGAGAGAGCTGTCCTGTACAGAGCAGTGCTGAAACACTAGAGAGAGCTGTCCTGTACAGTCTGGTGGTGAAACACTAGAGGGAGCTGTCCTGTACAGTCTGGTGCTGAAACACTAGAGAGAGCTGTCCTGTACAGACTGGTGCTGAAACACTAGAGAGAGCTGTCCTGTACAGTCTGGTGCTGAAACACTAGAGAGAGCTGTCCTGTACAGAGCAGTGCTGAAACACTAGAGGGAGCTGTCCTGTACAGTCTGGTGCTGAAACACTAGAGAGAGCTGTCCTGTACAGAGCAGTGCTGAAACACTAGAGAGAGCTGTCCTGTACAGTCTGGTGCTGAAACACTAGAGAGAGCTGTCCTGTACAGAGCAGTGCTGAAACACTAGAGAGAGCTGTCCTGTACAGTCTGGTGCTGAAACACTAGAGAGAGCTGTCCTGTACAGACTGGTGCTGAAACACTAGAGGGAGCTGTCCTGTACAGAGGGAGTTGTTTAGTCTAAAGAGGTACAATTGCAATAGTGTTAGTTGTCAAGTTCACTGCAGCAGACGCTCTGCAGAAGGGAAGAGCCGATATTGAGACGCCCACCTTTCCTCCACTCATGTCAGCCAGTCTGCCCAGCTCAGCCAGCCTGCAGTCTGTCCCCTCAATAGCCAGCACTGACACAATCACCCTGGGAGAGACAGAGAGGCAATGAAACAAGGAGAGAGAGAGAGAGAGAGATCTGAGAGTCATAGAGATCTGAGAGCCTTTACACGCATTTACAGTTATTTAAGAAGGTAACCATAGTCCTTAGAAACAGACACAGTGCTACAGATACTGCTTTTACACCGATCAAACGAGCCAATCTTACTGCCTCCCACAGAAGCCATGCTGTTTCCACCAGTATCTCTCTGGTCCGAAAGCACCGGAACTCGGACGGCGGCTCCTGGGAGCACCGCGGCGCACGAGCGTGAGGAGGGAGAGGAGACGGGAGCAGACAGAGAGGGGAGCAGGGAGGGGAAGGAGAGTCACCCGCTGCTCTGGGCTTCCCGCCCCAGGGCCTCGTAGAACAGGGAGGAGGGGACGAGGCCGTGAGGGTCACTGAGCTCCAGGTCCCCCAGCTCGGTGTTCGCCTTCCCGTCGGTACAGAGGATCACCTGGAGACGGGAGCCGCAGGTCAGGGGCTCGACGGGGCTCCTGGACTCTCAGACAGCAGCCCCTCTATACCATACTGCAGCTATACTGTACCATACTGCAGCCCCTCTATACTGCAGCTATACTGTACCATACTGCAGCTATACTGTACCATACTGCAGCTATACTGTACCATACTGCAGCCCCTCTATACTGCAGCTATACTGTACCATACTGCAGCTATACTATACCACACTGCAGCCCCTCTATACTGCAGCTATACTATACTGCAGCCCCTCTATACCATACTGCAGCTATACTGTACCATACTGCAGCTATACTATACCACACTGCAGTCCCTCTATACTGCAGCCCCTCTATACTGCAGCTATACTGTACCATACTGCAGCTATACTGTACCATACTGCAGCCCCTCTATACTGCAGCTATACTGTACCATACTGCAGCTATACTGTACCATACTGCAGCCCCTCTATACTGCAGCCCCTCTATACTGCAGCTATTCTATACCATACTGCAGCTATACTGTACCATACTGCAGCTATACTATACCATACTGCAGCCCCTCTATACTGCAGCTATACCATACTGCAGCCCCTCTATACTGCAGCTATACTATACTGCAGCTATACTATACTGCAGCCCCTCTATACTGCAGTTATACTATACTATACTATACTGGAGCTATACTATACTATACTGCAGCTGTACCATACTATTCTGCAGTGTACAAAACTAGACTTCTTGCCATACAGATAGTTAAACACTTGATATAGTAAATATAGTCCATAATGTATTCAAATTAGATATGGTTCCAGATTAAATACATGTAAAACTATGAAATGGAATATGAGACAGGGTGCATACAGACACACATTGTCCAAGGAATAAACTAAACAAACAAAGACTGAGCTGAGGCATCAGAGACCCCACCGTTTTTCATTTCTTGTTGTGCTAAATGTACTGACCTTTGACCCTGGTTGTCGGGAGGCCATCGTTATGGCAACGAGCACTGCTGGGCCCAGGGCAGTAGCACCACTTTCCACCAGTCTGGGAGACAATGAGACAGGACAGGACAACGCCCTCTTGTGTTTCAGCACAAGACTGTACAGGACAGCTCTCTCTAGTGTTTCAGCACTGCTCTGTACAGGACAGCTCCCTCTAGTGTTTCAGCACCAGACTGTACAGGACAGCTCCCTCTAGTGTTTCAGCACTGCTCTGTACAGGACAGCTCTCTCTAGTGTTTCAGCACTGCTCTGTACAGGACAGCTCCCTCTAGTGTTTCAGCACCAGACTGTACAGGACAGCTCTCTCTAGTGTTTCAGCACCAGTCTGTACAGGACAGCTCCCTCTAGTGTTTCAGCGCCAGACTGTACAGGACAGCTCTCTCTAGTGTTTCAGCACCAGACTGTACAGGACAGCTCCCTCTAGTGTTTCAGCACCAGACTGTACAGGACAGCTCCCTCTAGTGTTTCAGCACCAGACTGTACAGGACAGCTCCTTTTACATTTCTTTTTTGTTAATCTGCCCATCTGAATGAATGCTGCACATCAAGCAAAAACTCTCTTTCCATCTTTTCTCTCTAAGTCTAGTATTAGTGTTAAAAAACATACAGGTGTGTCATTTCACACACAACTAAGACAGGCTAAGGCATGTACACATGTACAATGCATGTGCATATATGTGCACACAGGATCTAGGGCTATATAGCAAAGACAGAAACTGAACTTATGCAACACAGCGATCTCTCTGCTCTCCGCCCTACAGTGCTCAGACTGAAATCGTCAAGCCGGTCGTCGGGGGCAGCTGTTACCTGTGCAGCACCGTCTCCAGCCAATCCCTGCTGGCGGCCAGTGGGCGGGGCATCGGGAGCTCCGCCCCCACGGCCCTCAGCGCCTCCGTGTCAACCAGCTCCTCGCCCCTCAGCGACCGGCGGGCCACGCCCCCGTCGCCGTGCACGGTTACCTAGCAACGGGATGGGGGGGGTGGGGTGGGGAAATGACGTTGTACGCTGGGATTCGGATTTGGCGACATGTTGTACGACAGGCAACACACACACACGCACAGCGTGCACAGTACATTACAGCAGAGAGAGAGGAGGGCAAGTACGAGTGTGTGTGTGTGTGTGTGTGTGTGTGTGTGTGTGTGTGTGTCCAGTGATGGACTGGCCCTGGTGTGTGTGTGTCCTGTGATGGACTGACCCTGGTGTGTGTGTGTGTGTGTGTGTGTGTGTGTGTGTGTGTGTCCTGTGATGGACTGACCCTGGTGTGTGTGTGTGTGTGTGTGTGTCCTGTGATGGACTGACCCTGGTGTCTGTGTGTGTGTCCTGTGATGGACTGACCCTGGTGTGTGTGTGTGTGTGTGTGTGTGTGTGTGTCCTGTGATGGACTGACCCTGGTGTGTGTGTGTGTGTGTCCTGTGATGGACTGACCCTGGTGCGTGTGTGTGTGTGTGTGTGTGTGTGTGTGTGTGTGTGTGTGTGTGTGTGTGTGTGTGTGTGTGAGAGAGAGAGATCCACCAGCGGACAAGCAGGAGGGGAGAGGAGAAGGAACCTCAACAGACCTCATTGTTGAAGGTGATCAGCCCCACTCTTGTCAATGGTGCGCGGGCGTGCAGGAAGTGGAGAGAAGAGATAACTCCTTCTTGCACCACCTGAGGAGAAGAATGACGACGGATTCATGACCTGCTCCCTAGTTAGCACTTCCGGGTGACCAGACAGTAATGGCTCTGCAGCAACAGGACGTTACCTCACCTGAAGGCGGGACTTGTAGTGGATCTGCCCACAGTCTTCCACCTGCGACACAGGAAGTTACCATTACCAGCAGCCATATCACCCTGCAACTCACAACTGGCAACCCACTGAAGCTACACAGCCAGACACACACACACAAACACACACAAACACAGGCAGATGTGCATACACACACAGACAGATGTGTGCACATACACACACACAGATGTGTGCACATACACACACCACACAGACAGATGTGCACACACACACACACAGACACACCACACAGACAGATGTCCGCACAGACACACAGACACACCACACAGACAGATGTGCGCACAGACACACACACAGACAGATGTGCGCACAGACACACACACAGACAGATGTGCGCACAGACACACACACCACACAGACAGATGTGCACATAGACACACATACACCACACAGACAGATGTGCGCACACACACACACCACACAGACAGATGTGCACACATACACCACACAGACAGATGTGCGCGCGCACACACACACACACACACACACACACACACACACACACACACACACACACACCTCAGTGGTGATGCTCATGGATCCAGACACGTCCACACAGAAGATGACGAGGGGGTCCCGCAGGCCGGTGGGGGGCGGGGGTCCGGGGGGCAGCAGGTAGAGGTGGTGCTCCGGCCCCTGGGGGTGAGGCAGACAGGGGGCGGGGCGCCAGGCAGGGTCCCAGGCCGTGCAGAAGGGGCAGCAGGGGCCGACCTGCGCGCGGGGACACCACAGTGAGACCCAGCCGGGCCGGGCCGGGCCGGGCCGGGCCGGGCTAGCCACACCCCCCTCGCTCCCGACCGCGGGCCCCTTCGTTACCGTGTTGTCGTAGTAACCAGCCTCCGACGCCGCCCCACAGCCCCCACAGAAGATGGGCTCGGCCGGGACCAGCAGCACTGCAATTAGACGAGGGGGGAGAGGGGGTGTCAGACAGCAAGGGGGCAGAGTCTGAAGGGACCCCCACCCCCCCAGGGTCTCTCCATACAACGGCAGACTTCAGCATCGGCTCATCGGCTGGACCGCAGGGCCTAGAGGGGACGGGCCCGTCAGTACCCCCTGAGTCTGTATCCCTCTACTGCCCTGTACCCCCTGAGTCTGTATCCCTCTACTGCCCTGTACCCCCTGAGTCTGTATCTCTCTACTGCCCTGTACCCCCTGAGTCTGTATCCCTCTACTGCCCTGTACCCCCTGAGTCTGTATCCCTCTACTGCCCTGTACCCCCTGAGTCTGTATCTCTCTACTGCTCTGTACCCCCTGAGTCTGTATCTCTCTACTGCCCTGTACCACCTGAGTCTGTATCTCTGTACTGCCCTGTACCCCCTGAGTCTGTATCTCTCTACTGCTCTGTACCCCCTGAGTCTGTATCTCTGTACTGCTCTGTACCCCCTGAGTCTGTATCCCTGTACTGCTCTGTACCCCCTGAGTCTGTATCCCTCTACTGCCCTGTACCCCCTGAGTCTGTATCCCTCTACTGCCCTGTACCCCCTGAGTCTGTATCTCTGTACTGCTCTGTACCCCCTGAGTCTGTATCTCTGTACTGCTCTGTACCACCTGAGTCTGTATCTCTGTACTGCTCTGTACCCCCTGAGTCTGTATCTCTGTACTGCTCTGTACCCCCTGAGTCTGTATCTCTGTACTGCTCTGTACCACCTGAGTCTGTATCTCTCTACTGCCCTGTACCCCCTGAGTCTGTATCCCTCTACTGCTCTGTACCCCCTGAGTCTGTATCTCTGTACTGCCCTGTACCCCCTGAGTCTGTATCTCTGTACTGCTCTGTACCACCTGAGTCTGTATCTCTCTACTGCCCTGTACCACCTGAGTCTGTATCTCTGTACTGCCCTGTACCCCCTGAGTCTGTATCTCTCTACTGCTCTGTACCCCCTGAGTCTGTATCTCTGTACTGCCCTGTACCCCCTGAGTCTGTATCCCTCTACTGCCCTGTACCCCCTGAGTCTGTATCCCTCTACTGCCCTGTACCCCCTGAGTCTGTATCTCTCTACTGCCCTGTACCCCCTGAGTCTGTATCTCTGTACTGCCCTGTACCCCCTGAGTCTGTATCTCTCTACTGCCCTGTACCCCCTGAGTCTGTATCTCTCTACTGCTCTGTACCCCCTGAGTCTGTATCTCTCTACTGCCCTGTACCCCCTGAGTCTGTATCTCTGTACTGCTCTGTACCCCCTGAGTCTGTATCTCTCTACTGCCCTGTACCACCTGAGTCTGTATCTCTCTACTGCCCTGTACCACCTGAGTCTGTATCTCTGTACTGCCCTGTACCCCCTGAGTCTGTATCTCTGTACTGCTCTGTACCCCCTGAGTCTGTATCTCTGTACTGCCCTGTACCCCCTGAGTCTGTATCTCTGTACTGCCCTGTACCCCCTGAGTCTGTATCTCTCTACTGCCCTGTACCCCCTGAGTCTGTATCTCTCTACTGCCCTGTACCCCCTGAGTCTGTATCTCTCTACTGCTCTGTACCCCCTGAGTCTGTATCCCTCTACTGCCCTGTACCCCCTGAGTCTGTATCTCTCTACTGCCCTGTACCCCCTGAGTCTGTATCTCTCTACTGCCCTGTACCCCCTGAGTCTGTATCTCTGTACTGCCCTGTACCCCCTGAGTCTGTATCTCTCTACTGCCCTGTACCCCCTGAGTCTGTATCCCTCTACTGCCCTGTACCCCCTGAATCTGTATCCCTCTGCTGCCCTGTACCACCTGAGTCTGTATCTCTGTACTGCCCTGTACCCCCTGAGTCTGTATCTCTCTACTGCCCTGTACCCCCTGAGTCTGTATCTCTGTACTGCTCTGTACCCCCTGAGTCTGTATCTCTCTACTGCCCTGTACCACCTGAGTCTGTATCTCTCTACTGCCCTGTACCCCCTGAGTCTGTATCTCTCTACTGCTCTGTACCCCCTGAGTCTGTATCTCTCTACTGCCCTGTACCACCTGAGTCTGTATCTCTCTACTGCCCTGTACCCCCTGAGTCTGTATCCCTCTACTGCCCTGTACCACCTGAGTCTGTATCTCTCTACTGCCCTGTACCCCCTGAGTCTGTATCTCTGTACTGCCCTGTACCCCCTGAGTCTGTATCTCTCTACTGCCCTGTACCCCCTGAGTCTGTATCTCTGTACTGCCCTGTACCCCCTGAGTCTGTATCTCTGTACTGCCCTGTACCCCCTGAGTCTGTATCCCTCTGCTGCCCTGTACCCCCTGAGTCTGTATCTCTGTACTGCCCTGTACCACCTGAGTCTGTATCTCTGTACTGCTCTGTACCCCCTGAGTCTGTATCTCTGTACTGCCCTGTACCCCCTGAGTCTGTATCTCTGTACTGCTCTGTACCACCTGAGTCTGTATCTCTGTACTGCCCTGTACCCCCTGAGTCTGTATCCCTCTACTGCCCTGTACCCCCTGAGTCTGTATCTCTGTACTGCCCTGTACCCCCTGAGTCTGTATCTCTGTACTGCTCTGTACCCCCTGAGTCTGTATCTCTCTACTGCCCTGTACCCCCTGAGTCTGTATCTCTGTACTGCCCTGTACCCCCTGAGTCTGTATCTCTGTACTGCTCTGTACCCCCTGAGTCTGTATCCCTCTACTGCCCTGTACCCCCTGAGTCTGTATCTCTGTACTGCCCTGTACCCCCTGAGTCTGTATCTCTGTACTGCCCTGTACCACCTGAGTCTGTATCTCTGTACTGCTCTGTACCCCCTGAGTCTGTATCTCTGTACTGCCCTGTACCCCCTGAGTCTGTATCTCTGTACTGCTCTGTACCCCCTGAGTCTGTATCTCTGTACTGCTCTGTACCCCCTGAGTCTGTATCTCTCTACTGCTCTGTACCCCCTGAGTCTGTATCTCTGTACTGCTCTGTACCCCCTGAGTCTGTATCTCTCTACTGCTCTGTACCCCCTGAGTCTGTATCTCTGTACTGCTCTGTACCCCCTGAGTCTGTATCTCTGTACTGCTCTGTACCCCCTGAGTCTGTATCCCTCTACTGCCCTGTACCCCCTGAGTCTGTATCTCTCTACTGCTCTGTACCCCAGTATCCCTGAGTCTTTCTGTGGAGTCTTTCTGTCTTTCTGAGTCTTTCTTCTGTCCGGCTGTGGACGTCCGTGTCTCCCAGGGTGCAGTTCCTCGCTCTGACGAGCACAGAGCCAGAGCCCGGATCGGCACTGAGCTCGCCTCTGCTGCACGATACCCGGAGCCCCTCGGAAACTCCCGCGGGACTGAGGGGGTGGCAGACACGGGGAGGGCTGAGTGAACAAGGAGAGGACAGGACACGGTCTGCACCACCAGTATTCATTCAGTCACTCACTCACCACCGTCGTCGTCGTCGTCGTCGTCGTCCTGGGCGACCAGACGGCCCACGCCAACCAGAATCACGTTGGGGTTTCCAGGCAGCTGCTCCTTGTCCGGGGGCCCTGCTCCGTGAAACGGGGAGCGCTCATGTTCAACACGCGGAAAGACACTGGGGCAGAGAGGCAGCAGACCGGGAACAGGAAAGACTCAGGGGAACTGGGGTACAGGGCAGTAGAGAGATACAGACTCAGGGGGTACAGGGCAGTACAGAGATACAGACTCAGGGGGTACAGAGCAGTAGAGGGATACAGACTCAGGGGGTACAGAGCAGTAGAGAGATACAGACTCAGGGGGTACAGGGCAGTACAGAGATACAGACTCAGGGGGTACAGAGCAGTACAGAGATACAGACTCAGGTGGTACAGGGCAGTAGAGAGATACAGACTCAGGTGGTACAGGGCAGTAGAGAGATACAGACTCAGGGGGTACAGGGCAGTACAGAGATACAGACTCAGGGGGTACAGAGCAGTATAGGGATACAGACTCAGGGGGTACAGAGCAGTAGAGAGATACAGACTCAGGGGGTACAGAGCAGTAGAGAGATACAGACTCAGGGGGTACAGGGCAGTACAGAGATACAGACTCAGGGGGTACAGAGCAGTACAGAGATACAGACTCAGGGGGTACAGAGCAGTAGAGAGATACAGACTCAGGGGGTACAGGGCAGTACAGAGATACAGACTCAGGGGGTACAGAGCAGTAGAGAGATACAGACTCAGGGGGTACAGGGCAGTAGAGAGATACAGACTCAGGGGGTACAGGACAGTACAGAGATACAGACTCAGGGGGTACAGAGCAGTAGAGGGATACAGACTCAGGGGGTACAGGGCAGTAGAGAGATACAGACTCAGGGGGTACAGAGCAGTAGAGGGATACAGACTCAGGGGGTACAGAGCAGTACAGAGATACAGACTCAAGGGGTACAGAGCAGTACAGAGATACAGACTCAGGGGGTACAGGGCAGTAGAGGGATACAGACTCAGGGGGTACAGAGCAGTACAGAGATACAGACTCAGGTGGTACAGGGCAGTAGAGAGATACAGACTCAGGGGGTACAGGGCAGTAGAGAGATACAGACTCAGGGGGTACAGGGCAGTACAGAGATACAGACTCAGGGGGTACAGAGCAGTACAGAGATACAGACTCAGGGGGTACAGAGCAGTAGAGGGATACAGACTCAGGGGGTACAGGGTAGTAGAGAGATACAGACTCAGGGGGTACAGAGCAGTACAGAGATACAGACTCAGGGGGTACAGAGCAGTACAGAGATACAGACTCAGGGGGTACAGAGCAGTAGAGGGATACAGACTCAGGGGGTACAGGGCAGTAGAGAGATACAGACTCAGGGGGTACAGAGCAGTACAGAGATACAGACTCAGGGGGTACAGAGCAGTAGAGGGATACAGACTCAGGGGGTACAGGGCAGTAGAGAGATACAGACTCAGGGGGTACAGAGCAGTACAGAGATACAGACTCAGGGGGTACAGAGCAGTACAGAGATACAGACAGGGGGTACAGGGCAGTAGAGGGATACAGACTCAGGGGGTACAGGGCAGTAGAGGGATACAGACTCAGGGGGTACAGAGCAGTAGAGAGATACAGACTCAGGGGGTACAGAGCAGTACAGAGATACAGACTCAGGGGGTACAGAGCAGTAGAGAGATACAGACTCAGGGGGTACAGGGCAGTACAGAGATACAGACTCAGGGGGTAAAGAGCAGTACAGAGATACAGACTCAGGGGGTACAGAGCAGTAGAGAGATACAGACTCAGGGGGTACAGGGCAGTACAGAGATACAGACTCAGGGGGTACAGAGCAGTAGAGAGATACAGACTCAGGGGGTACAGGGCAGTAGAGAGATACAGACTCAGGGGGTACAGGACAGTACAGAGATACAGACTCAGGGGGTACAGAGCAGTAGAGGGATACAGACTCAGGGGGTACAGGGCAGTACAGAGATACAGACTCAGGGGGTACAGGGCAGTACAGAGATACAGACTCAGGGGGTACAGGGCAGTAGAGAGATACAGACTCAGGGGGTACAGGGCAGTACAGAGATACAGACTCAGGGGGTACAGAGCAGTACAGAGATACAGACTCAGGGGGTACAGGGCAGTAGAGGGATACAGACTCAGGGGGTACAGGGCAGTAGAGAGATACAGACTCAGGGGGTACAGGGCAGTAGAGAGATACAGACTCAGGTGGTACAGGGCAGTAGAGGGATACAGACTCAGGTGGTACAGAGCAGTAGAGAGATACAGACTCAGGTGGTACAGGGCAGTACAGAGATACAGACTCAAGGGGTACAGAGCAGTACAGAGATACAGACTCAGGGGGTACAGAGCAGTAGAGAGATACAGACTCAGGGGGTACAGAGCAGTACAGAGATACAGACTCAGGGGGTACAGGGCAGTAGAGAGATACAGACTCAGGTGGTACAGGGCAGTAGAGGGATACAGACTCAGGTGGTACAGAGCAGTAGAGAGATACAGACTCAGGGGGTACAGGGCAGTACAGAGATACAGACTCAGGGGGTACAGAGCAGTACAGAGATACAGACTCAGGGGGTACAGAGCAGTAGAGAGATACAGACTCAGGGGGTACAGAGCAGTAGAGAGATACAGACTCAGGGGGTACAGGGCAGTAGAGAGATACAGACTCAGGTGGTACAGGGCAGTAGAGGGATACAGACTCAGGGGGTACAGGGCAGTAGAGAGATACAGACTCAGGTGGTACAGGGCAGTAGAGGGATACAGACTCAGGGGGTACAGGGCAGTACAGAGATACAGACTCAGGGGGTACAGGGCAGTACAGAGATACAGACTCAGGGGGTACAGGGCAGTAGAGAGATACAGACTCAGGGGGTACAGGGCAGTACAGAGATACAGACTCAGGTGGTACAGAGCAGTACAGAGATACAGACTCAGGGGGTACAGGGCAGTACAGAGATACAGACTCAGGTGGTACAGAGCAGTACAGAGATACAGACTCAGGGGGTACAGAGCAGTACAGAGATACAGACTCAGGTGGTACAGAGCAGTAGAGAGATACAGACTCAGGTGGTACAGGGCAGTAGAGGGATACAGACTCAGGTGGTACAGAGCAGTACAGAGATACAGATTCAGGGGGTACAGGGCAGTACAGAGATACAGACTCAGGTGGTACAGAGCAGTACAGAGATACAGACTCAGGTGGTACAGAGCAGTACAGAGATACAGAGTCACAATGTTCCTTACCTGTAGATGCTGTTGCGGAGGTGTTTTTGTCTGGAAGTGCAGGCAGGACCGGAAGATACAGTGGGATTCTGGTCATGAAGGAGGGGCGAGCAGGCAGAGGGGGGGGGGGAGGAGGAGGAGGAGGAGGAGGAAGGCAGCCTGGAAAACCACAGAGGAAGACAACAGCATGAAGGCACACTCGGAGAAGACAGGGACAGAGACACAGCCATGACAGCAGACAGAGGAGGACAACAGTGGAGACTCACTCGGAGAAGACAGGGACAGAGACACAGCCGTGACAGCAGACAGAGGAGGACAACAGTGCAGACACACTCGGAGAAGACAGGGACAGAGACAGAGACACAGCCGTGACAGCAGACAGAGGAAGACAACAGCATGAAGACACACTCGGAGAAGACAGGGACAGAGACACAGCCGTGACAGCAGACAGAGGAGGACAACAGTGAGGAAGAACTTCCAGTCGCACCGTTTCCAGACACACAGAGACACACAGGCAGAGACCTCTGGTGGAGACGGGCGATTTCAGACCCCCGAGGGCAGGGGTCTCGGGACAGGGCAGGGTCCGCCCGGTGCCTTCTGGGATTGTGTAGGAATACTCGGCGTCGGTGTCCTGGTTGGAGCCCAGCGGCCGGTCAGCTGCTCCGTCCAGAGGGACGCTGTAGTCCGGGTGGCGTGGAGGGGAGGAAGAGGGCGGGGCTCCAGGGTCAAAGGTCGAGCGCTTTCTGGCAGGGGAAGGGGCGGGGCTCTGGAGCTGGGGTTTGAGTGGTGGAGGAAGAAGAGCTGGAAAAGGAAACAGCCAAACCGCAGAGATGAAACCACTGTACTAACCCCTCTCTCTCTCAGTGCAGTGTTAATGTACTGGAGTGTCCAGTCAGTGTGTCTGTATGAACCCCTCTCTCTCTCTCAGTGCAGTGTTCATGTACTGGAGTGTCCAGTCAGTGTGTCTGTATGAACCCCTCTCTCTCTCAGTGCAGTGTTAATGTACTGGAGTGTCCAGTCAGTGTGTCTGTATGAACCCCCCTCTCTCTCTCAGTGCAGTGTTAATGTGCTGGAGTGTCCAGTCAGTGTGTCTGTATGAACCCCTCTCTCTCTCAGTGCAGTGTTCATGTACTGGAGTGTCCAGTCAGTGTGTCTGTATGAACCCCTCTCTCTCTCAGTGCAGTGTTAATGTACTGGAGTGTCCAGTCAGTGTGTCTGTATGAACCCCTCTCTCTCTCAGTGCAGTGTTAATGTACTGGAGTGTCCAGTCAGTGTGTCTGTATTAACCCCTCTCTCTCAGTGCAGTGTTAATGTACTGGAGTGTCCAGTCAGTGTGTCTGTATTAACCCCTCTCTCTCTCAGTGCAGTGTTAATGTACTGGAGTGTCCAGTCAGTGTGTCTGTATGAACCCCTCTCTCTCTCAGTGCAGTGTTGATGTACTGGAGTGTCCAGTCAGTGTGTCTGTATGAACCCCTCTCTCTCTCAGTGCAGTGTTAATGTACTGGAGTGTCCAGTCAGTGTGTGTATTAACCCCCCTCTCTCTCAGTGCAGTGTTAATGTACTGGAGTGTCCAGTCAGTGTGTCTGTATGAACCCCTCTCTCTCTCAGTGCAGTGTTAATGTACTGAAGTGTCCAGTCAGTGTGTGTGTATTAACCCCTCTCTCTCTCAGTGCAGTGTTAATGTACTGGAGTGTCCAGTCAGTGTGTGTATTAACCCCCCTCTCTCTCAGTGCAGTGTTAATGTACTGGAGTGTCCAGTCAGTGTGTCTGTATGAACCCCTCTCTCTCTCAGTGCAGTGTTAATGTACTGGAGTGTCCAGTCAGTGTGTCTGTATGAACCCCTCTCTCTCTCAGTGCAGTGTTGATGTACTGGAGTGTCCAGTCAGTGTGTCTGTATGAACCCCTCTCTCTCTCAGTGCAGTGTTAATGTACTGGAGTGTCCAGTCAGTGTGTGTATTAACCCCCCTCTCTCTCAGTGCAGTGTTAATGTACTGGAGTGTCCAGTCAGTGTGTCTGTATGAACCCCTCTCTCTCTCAGTGCAGTGTTAATGTACTGGAGTGTCCAGTCAGTGTGTGTGTATTAACCCCTCTCTCTCTCAGTGCAGTGTTAATGTACTGGAGTGTCCAGTCAGTGTGTGTATTAACCCCCCTCTCTCTCAGTGCAGTGTTAATGTACTGGAGTGTCCAGTCAGTGTGTCTGTATGAACCCCTCTCTCTCTCAGTGCAGTGTTAATGTACTGGAGTGTCCAGTCAGTGTGTCTGTATGAACCCCTCTCTCTCAGTGCAGTGTTGATGTACTGGAGTGTCCAGTCAGTGTGTGTGTATTAACCCCTCTCTCTCTCAGTGCAGTGTTAATGTACTGGAGTGTCCAGTCAGTGTGTCTGTATGAACCCCTCTCTCTCTCAGTGCAGTGTTAATGTACTGGAGTGTCCAGTCAGTGTGTCTGTATTAACCCCTCTCTCTCTCAGTGCAGTGTTAATGTACTGGAGTGTCCAGTCAGTGTGTCTGTATTAACCCCTCTCTCTCTCAGTGCAGTGTTAATGTACTGGAGTGTCCAGTCAGTGTGTCTGTATTAACCCCTCTCTCTCTCAGTGCAGTGTTCATGTACTGGAGTGTCCAGTCAGTGTGTCTGTATGAACCCCTCTCTCTCTCAGTGCAGTGTTCATGTACTGGAGTGTCCAGTCAGTGTGTCTGTATTATCCTCTGTATAGACATATACATATACAGTACCTCTACAGAACAGCTGTACAGACACACTGTATTCAGCACCTCTACTTAACACACACACTTGGTTCTTAACCTGTCTCTCTTACCTTTTCTCACTTGGTTGGAGTTCCGATCAGGAGGCTGTGAGCTCACTGCTGTGGCCTTGTTTGCACGGAAAGGAAGGTCACACTCTATCTCCTCATATGCACCCTCCTCGGTCAGGATGCTCACTGCTGGGGTCGGGTCAGTAGGCAGCAACCTAGATGGACGGTCATCTGGTGTCTTGCTTGGCTGAGGAGCTCTTTGGGGTTGACCAGGCCGCAGTGGACGGAGTGGGGGGAGCAGGGCTTTATAAAGACAGGGACAAAGAGAGGGGTTAATACAGACACACAGACTGGACACTCCAGTACATTAACACTGCACTGAGAGAGAGAGGGGTTAATACAGACACACTGACTGGACACTCCAGTACATTAACACTGCACTGAGAGAGAGAGAGGGGTTCATACAGACACACTGACTGGACACTCCAGTACATTAACACTGCACTGAGAGAGAGAGGGGTTAATACAGACACACTGACTGGACACTCCAGTACATTAACACTGCACTGAGAGAGAGAGAGGGGTTCATACAGACACACTGACTGGACACTCCAGTACATGAACACTGCACTGAGAGAGAGAGGGGTTAATACAGACACACTGACTGGACACTCCAGTACATTAACACTGCACTGAGAGAGAGAGGGGTTAATACAGACACACTGACTGGACACTCCAGTACAAGAACACTGCACTGAGAGAGAGAGGGGTTAATACAGACACACTGACTGGACACTCCAGTACATTAACACTGCACTGAGAGAGAGAGGGGTTCATACAGACACACTGACTGGACACTCCAGTACATTAACACTGCACTGAGAGAGAGAGGGGTTCATACAGACACACTGACTGGACACTCCAGTACATTAACACTGCACTGAGAGAGAGAGGGGTTCATACAGACACACTGACTGGACACTCCAGTACAAGAACACTGCACTAAGAGAGACAGGTAGAAACACTGACAGAGAGACAGCACAGATGGGCGCTGCTGGGTGGAGGTTACAGTAAGTACCCTGAGGGCCAGAGTCACATTTCTGACAGCTCGTCTTGTTTTGTTTACTGTCAGCACTCTGCCAAACCTGTGGGGCCGGTCAGCCCAGGGCGTGTGCGAGGAGAGGCCGGCACGAGCTCGTCGGATCGCTGGGTGCTCACCGGATCGCTTGAAGACGCGCGGACCCGCGCCCTGGGTCTCGGTGCCCGCGGGTGGCAGGTACACAAGCCTGCTCGCGAACTCCATTGGGGTCTGTCCCCCTGGATTCCCTGCTGGACGGACCGGATCAACTGGCCGGTCGGGAAGCCTCTCCGGTCGTCTGCATCTGGAGAGCAACACCAGCCAGCACCGGTAAACTGGACGGACCTGTAACTGGGAACCAGTGAGGGGAGCAGGGCTCCTGCCTATGTAGTCTCGATCGTGAGGGCACCCTGGTGTGTGTACAGCACCTCTACAGAACACACACACACACACACACACACACACACACACACACACACACACCTGAACAGAGATATACAGCACCTCCACAGAACACACACACCTGTACAGACATATACAGCACCTCCACAGAACACACACACCTGTACAGACATATACAGCACCTCCACAGAACACACACACACCTGTACAGACACATACAGCACCTCCACAGAACACACAGACACACACCTGTACAGACTCCCACCTTTGCAGAACACACAGAATACAAACACACAGAACAGCAGAGACACACAAACACACAGCGAGAGTAATACAGCAGCTACATTCCGAGCTCCTACCTGCCTCTGCGTGCTCTCAGGTATGAAAGCAGACGGGCTCTGACCCCTCCCCTGGAGTCAGGAGACAGGGAGGAGAGGGAGAAGGAGAGGAAAGGTAAATGAGTTTGCTTTGTGAAACTGAAGATTTCTTTTCTAATCTCAAAATGAGAAACTTGAGTTTCAGGTCTGTGTTGAGCCCACGTAAGGTGAAATCCCACCTGAATTAATTCTTAAATTCACAACTACACACATTAATACCTCAATACACAACTACGCACACATTAATACCTCAACACACAACTACGCACATGTTAATTGTTAAATACACGACTACACACACATTAGTTTACACTAGAGTGGGAGACAGATAGAAGCATACAACCACAACTGCACCTTGTGTGCGCCACAAACTGTGATTGTATGTGTGTGAGTGTGATTGTATCAGTTTGTCACAGTGTGCGTCTGTGTCAGTGTTGCTGTGATTGTATTACTTTGTGTGTGCTACTGTGTGTCAATGTCTGTACTAGAGTGTGTTTTGATCTGTGTGACAGTGTGTGTATTACTTCGTGTGTGCTAGTGTGTGCTTTTATCTTATATCTATACCATTGTGTTATTGTGTGTGTGTCAGTTAGATATCCACATTCACTCTCAGGGTTAGGGTGTGTTACTGTGTGTGTGTGACTGTGTATTAAGGATCGGGCTATCGCATGAGTAATCAAAAGAGCAGATTGTGCCCTTGTGTATTGAGACATTAATATATATTTGCATATTTAAGAATTAATACGTGTGTAGTTGTGCATTTTAGAATCAATGTGTATGGAGATGTTTAATGAGGCATTAATGTGTGTGAGGTTGTGTATTTAAGAATTAATGTGTGAAGTTGTGTATTGAGGTATTAATGTGTATTGAGATATTAATATGTGTGTTTAAGAATTAATGTGCGTACTTGTGTTTTGAGGTATTAATGTGTGTGTAGTCGTGTATTTAAGAATTAACGTGTAGTTGTGTGTAGAGATATTGTGAAGTTGTATATAGAGATATTACTGTGTGAAGTGGTATATTGAAGCATTGTGTGTGTATTTGTACTTATTGAGATAATGTGTTAGTTGTGTATTTAAGAATTAACATGTAGAGATATTAATGTGTAGTTGTATACAGAGATATTACTGTGTGTAGTGGTATATTGAGGTATTAATGTGTGCGTACTTGTACTTATTGAGATATTAATGCGTTAGTTGTGTATTAACAGGTGTGTGTGGGGTTGTGTGTAGAGATAGTAATTTGTGAAGTTGTGTATTGAGATATTAGTGTGTGCGCAGTCGTGTATTTAAGAATTAACGTGTAGTTGTTTGTAGAGATATTGTGTAGTTGTATATAGAGATATTAATGCATTAGTTGTGTATTAACGGTTGTGTGTAGATAGTAATTTGTGAAGTTGTGTATTGAGGTATTGGTGTGTGCATAGTCGTGTATTTAAGATTTAATGTGTAGTTGTTTGTAGAGATATTGTGTAGTTGTATATAGAGATATTACTGTGTGAATTGAGATATTAATGCGTTAGTTGTGTATTAACGGTTGTGTGTAGAGATAGTAATTTGTGAAGTTGTGTATTGAGGTATTGGTGTGTGCATAGTCGTGTATTTAAGATTTAATGTGTAGTTGTTTGTAGAGATATTGTGTAGTTGTATATAGAGATATTACTGTGTGAATTGAGATATTAATGCGTTAGTTGTGTATTAACGGTTGTGTGTAGAGATAGTAATTTGTGAAGTTGTGTATTGAGGTATTGGTGTGTGCATAGTCGTGTATTTAAGATTTAATGTGTAGTTGTTTGTAGAGATATTGTGTAGTTGTATATAGAGATATTACTGTGTGAATTGAGATATTAATGCGTTAGTTGTGTATTAACGGTTGTGTGTAGAGATAGTAATTTGTGAAGTTGTGTATTGAGGTATTGGTGTGTGTTTAAACAGATGGAATTACCATGCATCCATGGAGCCCGTGTCTTGTCCATTTGCACAGAGTGTGTTTCAACTCCTCAGACTCTCCAGACCCCTCCTGCACAGAGCCGACCACAGCGACAGACACACACAGAGGAGAGACTCAGGCCAAATCTACCCCTCATGGCCTCCTAATAACCCCCCTCTCTGAACTGGCTCCATCCCTCTGCTCTCCTCCCCACTGAGAGCTGGTGTGTGTGAGAGGACTGGAGCATCATCCAGGTGGGGCCGCACACTGGTGGGGGCAGTGGGGTTCCCCCTGACCTGGGAAGAGCTCGGAGTGGAGGGTCCAGACAGGGGCTGTATAATGGTAAGAACTTCTCTTCTCCTCTTCTTCTTATTCGAGTGAATAAGTGACAGAGGCAACATCTCCGGACCCCCGCCAGTCCTGCTGTTCTGCCCCGGAGCCTCGCTCTCTGCCTCCCTTTGCTGGACGGCCCGCAGAACTACATGGGGGCGGTGTGGGCGGAGCCATGACAGCAGCCAGGGCAGAGGGCAGAGGGCAGAGGGCAGAGGGCAGAGGGCAGAGGGCAGAGGGCAGAGCCCCAGGACTCGTGGGGGGGGTACTCTGCTGTCGCACGCTTCATGTCTCGGGCTCGGAAGAAGCAGCTAACGGCCTCACCCGCACGCACCCTCCTCTCTCTCACCCTCCTCTCTCTCCCCCTATCAGCACCCTCCTCTCTCTCAGCCTCCTCTCTCTCCCTCTCCTCTCTCTCACCCTCCTCTCTCTCAGCCTCCTCTCTCTCCGCCTCCTCTCTCTCCCCCTGCCAGCACCCTCCTCTCTCTTACTCTCCTCTCTCTCAGCCTCCTCTCTCCTCCTCCTGTCTCTGGATGGCAGCTGTTGTTCTCTGGAGCACAGTGGCTGGAAGGCGTCTCTCACCTTTGACCCCAGGAGCTACCCAAGAGGGCCGCGCCGTGAGGACGGGAGCCCTGCTGCTCCCTTCTCGTCCCCCAGCAAGGCTGTGTCACAGACCGGGGGCCCAGGGGCGTTTCTTACCATCGCCCCCTCGTCTGCGGTCCAGATGGACAGGGACACCTGGGGCCCTGCAGGGCTTCTGCGCAGGGGGTGGCGACATCAGCTGCAACAACCTGGCTGGGCAGCTTGATCCCCGCCCCCGCCATCCTCTGTGTAAAGAGGCCCCTCCTGTCCTGACTGGAGGAGCTCACTTAGCTGGGTCTGGAGAGAAGCCAGGGTATCAGCTCTCACAACAGGGCTGGGCAGCTTGTTCCACACCCCCACCACCCTCTGTGTACAGAAGCCCCTCCTGTCCTGACTGGAGGAGCTCACCCAGCTGTGTCTAGAGAGAAGCCAGGGCAGCTTGTTCCCCACCCCCGCCCCCCTCTGTGTACAGGAGAGGCTTAGTTTGCTCTCGGGTTGAAGCCTGCTTTCTACGTGTGTCAGTTCTTCAGATAGTGACACCATCAGGAACGGAGAGCTGCGATGGAACAGACACACACCTGAAGAGCGCCTCCCCACCGCGGGAGAGACCGGCGGCGCCCCCCGGCGGGCGACAGGAGTACTGAGTCTCTCCTGCCTCTGTCCGGGGCGACACCGGTCTCCAGTAAGTCGATACAGGGCACTGTCTCGCTCAAATTCCACACCTTTATTGTTTCTCAAGAAGGATTTTATCATGAACACGGCTGACAAGCACACACAAACTGCTGGGACCACACCGGGGCCCTGAGGCAGACTGGGAGGGAAACTGGCCTGGCTGGTCTGGGGCACGGGGGGGGGTGTGTTCGGGGGTGATCTCTCCCTCTCTCTCTCTCTCTCCACGGACACCAGCAGTCCCAACGTTAAAAACATTGAAATCGCCTTAAAAAACGCCTTCGCCCAGTTTCACAACACTCCCCCGAGACAGAGGGGAGGGCGTGGACTCTGGCCAGCAGGGCGGCGCTGTGTGTGTGTGTGTGTGTGTGTGTGTGCGCGCTCTGTGGGCAGGTGCACTCTGGCCAGCAGGGCGGCGCTGTGAGAGAGTGTGTGTGTGTGTGTGTGTGTGCTCTGTGAACAGAAGCACTCTACCAGCAGGGCGGCGCTGTGAGCGTGTGTGTGTGTGTGTGTGTGTGTGTGTGTGCTCTGTGGGCAGGTGCACTCTAGCCAGCAGGGCGGCGCTGTGAGAGAGTGTGTGTGTGTGTGTGTGTGTGTGTGCGCGCTCTGTGGGCAGGTGCACTCTAGCCAGCAGGGCGGCGCTGTGAGAGAGTGTGTGTGTGTGTGTGCGCTCTGTGAACAGAAGCACTCTACCAGCAGGGCGGCGCTGTGAGCGTGTGTGTGTGTGTGCGCGCGCTCTGTGGGCAGGTGCACTCTGGCCAGCAGGGCGTCGCTGTGAGCGTGTGTGTGTGTGTGTGTGTGTGTGTGTGTGTGTGTGTGCGCGCTCTGTGGGCAGGTGCACTCTGGCCAGCAGGGCGGCGCTGTGAGAGAGTGTGTGTGTGTGTGTGCGCTCTGTGGGCAGGTGCACTCTGGCCAGCAGGGCGGCGCTGTGAGCGTGTGTGTGTGTGTGTGTGTGTGTGTGTGTGTGTGTGTGCTCTATGAACAGAAGCACTCTACCAGCAGGGCGGCGCTGTGAGCGTGTGTGTGTGTGTGTGTGTGTGTGCGCGCGCTCTGTGGGCAGGTGCACTCTGGCCAGCAGGGCGGCGCTGTGGCTGTGCTCAGGGGGCTGGAGAGTGGAGCGCAGGCTGGGGGGAGTGCTCTGACGCGCTGGGGGGGCTGCGGGGGGGCCGCTAGTTCCTCTCGCTGGACAGCGAGCTGGTGGGGGAGCTGGCGGTGCTGGGGTGCGAGTTGCCGTCGGGGGGGCCCAGCCGGGGGCGCACGGACAGCGAGGCCGGCGGCCGGATGTTCTTCCGGTCCTTCTCCGCCTCCAGGTCTTCGTCGTAGCGCTCGTCCTCCTCCTCCTCCTCCGTCTCGCTGTGGTGGGGCGAGGAGTGGCGGGACAGCGACGGGGAGGGGGGCACCGAGGCAGGGCGGGGGTACCTGAAGCCCTGCGCCTGAGAGACAGGGGGGAGCACTCATCAGACACCCCCCAAACACACAGTGAGCCCCGGAGACACAGGGCACCCCCAAACACACACTGACCCCCAGAGACACAGGGCAACCCCAATCAGAGAGATTGACTCCCAGAGACACAGTACACCCCCAAACAGACACTGACCCCCAGAGACACAGGGCACCCCCAGTCACAGAGATTGACTCCCAGAGACACAGGGTACCCCCAAACACACACTGACCCCCAGAGACACAGGGCACCCCCAAACAGACACTGACCCCAAGAGACACAGGGCACCCCCAATCAGAGAGATTGACTCCCAGAGACACAGGACACCCCCAAACAGACACTGACCCCCAGAGACACAGGGCACCCCCAGTCACAGAGATTGACTCCCAGAGACACAAGGCACCCCCAAACACACACTGACCCCGAGAGACACAGGGCACCCCCAATCAGAGAGACTGAGCCACAGAGACACAGGGCACCTCCAAACACACAGACTGAGCACCAGAGACACAGGGCACCCCCAAACAGACACTGACCCCCAGAGACACAGGGCACCCCCAAACACACACTGACCCCCAGAGACACAGGGCACCCCCAATCAGAGAGACTGAGCCCCAGAGACACAGGGCACCCCCCAATCGGAGAGACTGAACCCCCAAACACACACACTGAGCCCAAGAGACACAGGGCACCCCCAGTCACACAGACTGACCCCCAGAGACACTGGGCACCCCCAAACACACAAACAGCCCCAGAGACAGACACAGAGACAACACCCTCACACAAGAGCCCAGATCAGACAGGAGGGCTCACAAGGAGACAGATTCACAACTGAAAGACAGACTCACAGTATTGGGTTCATGAGGCTCATAACTGTAAATCTCAGGGAAGGACTTTGCCAGGGCCATGTGACGAGCTGAAATATAATACTGAAAAAGAGAGAAATAAATGATTCTGTTACTGTAAAACAAATACTAAAGCCCTACAGGGAGCTGTACAGACTAGTGCTGAAAGACTAGAGGGAGCTGTCCTGTACAGTCTGGTGCTGAAACACTAGAGAGAGCTGTCCTGTACAGAGCAGTGCTGAGACACTAGAGAGAGCTGTCCTGTACAGTCTGGTGCTGAAACACTAGAGAGAGCTGTCCTGTACAGAGCAGTGCTGAGACACTAGAGAGAGCTGTCCTGTACAGTCTGGTGCTGAAACACTAGAGAGAGCTGTCCTGTACAGTCTGGTGCTGAAACACTAGAGAGAGCTGTCCTGTACAGTCTGGTGCTGAAACACTAGAGAGAGCTGTCCTGTACAGAGCAGTGCTGAAACACTAGAGAGAGCTGTCCTGTACAGTCTGGTGCTGAAACACTAGAGAGAGCTGTCCTGTACAGAGCAGTTCTGAAACACTAGAGAGAGCTGTCCTGTACAGAGCAGTGCTGAAACACTAGAGGTCACACAGTCTGTCTGCCCTTTCCCTGTCCCCTCCTCTCACCCTCCCCAGGTATCTCCAGTCCAGGAGGTCACTAAGCCTCTCGGTCCGGTTCCTCTGAATGATCCTCTGTCTGCGGCTCTGCTGACAGAAGGAGTAGAGGAAGGAGGTCAGCTGGTTACAGGACTCATCCACCCCTCTGAACCGCCGGTCCAGGATGTAGATACCTGAGGAAGAGGGCAGTGTCAGCAGGCGGAGAGCTGGGCTGGCCAGCAACAAGCCTGAATCAAACAGACAGGCATCTGAAGACGGCAAAGGAGAGCAGACGTTCAGGAATAACGAAGGGAGGAAACTACAGGTGGAGACTCACCGTACGCAGACGGGTCTGCAATGTGTTCTTCCATAAAGCAGCCAAAACCGGACAGATTGGTGGAGACACTGGGAATCCCCATTACTGTACACTCAGCTGGAGAGAGAGGTTGATATATTCACTGACTGGACACTCCAGTACATTAACACTGCACTGAGAGAGAGAGGGGTTCATACAGACACACTGACTGGACACTCCAGTACATTAACACTGCACTGAGAGAGAGAGGGGTTAATACACACACACTGACTGGACACTCCAGTACATTAACACTGCACTGAGAGAGAGAGGGGTTAATACAGACACACTGACTGGACACTCCAGTACATTAACACTGCACTGAGAGAGAGAGAGGGGTTAATACAGACACACTGACTGGACACTCCAGTACATTAACACTGCACTGAGAGAGAGGGGTTAATACACACACACTGACTGGACACTCCAGTACATTAACACTGCACTGAGAGAGAGAGAGGGGTTAATACAGACACACTGACTGGACACTCCAGTACAT
Organism: Lepisosteus oculatus; assembly: GCF_040954835.1. Taxonomy (NCBI): domain Eukaryota; kingdom Metazoa; phylum Chordata; class Actinopteri; order Semionotiformes; family Lepisosteidae; genus Lepisosteus; species Lepisosteus oculatus. Next base: position 1,331,201 of record NC_090702.1, read on the forward strand.
TAACACTGCACTGAGAGAGAGGGGTTAATACACACACACTGACTGGACACTCCAGTACATTAACACTGCACTGAGAGAGAGAGTGGTTAATACAGTTAACACAGCGCTGAACAGACAGGTACCTGGTGTGTATCCCCATGGTTCATAGTATGAGGGGAAGACACCCAAGTGACACCCTCTCACAAACTCCTCATAATCCATAGGGAGAAGAGGAGAAGTGGAAGACAGGAACTCAGGGTGGAAGATCACCTGAGAGAAAAAAGGATAAAGTCAGAAAGAGAAATGAGAAAGAAAAGGAAATGGAGATATCAGAAGACAGAACTATCAATTGAAAAAAGGATGTCAGGAAGAAACACTAGAGAGAGCTGTCCTGTACAGTCTGGTGCTGAAACACTAGAGGGAGCTTTCCAGTACAGTCTGGTGCTGAAACACTAGAGAGAGCTGCCCTGTACAGAGCAGTGCTGAAACACTAGAGAGAGCTGTCCTGTACAGTCTGGTGCTGAAACACTAGAGAGAGCTGTCCTGTACAGTCTGGTGCTGAAACACTAGAGGGAGCTGTCCTGTACAGTCTGGTGCTGAAACACTAGAGAGAGCTGTCCTGTACAGCGCAGTGCTGAAACACTAGAGAGAGCTGTCCAGTACAGTCTGGTGCTGAAACACTAGAGAGAGCTGTCCTGTACAGTCTGGTGCTGAAACACTAGAGGGAGCTGTCCTGTACAGAGCAGTGCTGAAACACTAGAGAGAGCTGTCCTGTACAGTCTGGTGCTGAAACACTATAGAGAGCTGTCCTGTACAGTCTGGTGCTGAAACACTAGAGGGAGCTGTCCTGTACAGAGCAGTGCTGAAACACTAGAGAGAGCTGTCCTGTACAGTCTGGTGCTGGAACACTAGAGAGAGCTGTCCTGTACAGTCTGGTGCTGAAACACTAGAGAGAGCTGTCCTGTACAGCGCAGTGCTGAAACACTAGAGAGAGCTGTCCTGTACAGAGCAGTGCTGAAACACTAGAGAGAGCTGTCCTGTACAGTCTGGTGCTGAAACACTAGAGGGAGCTGTCCTGTACAGAGCAGTGCTGAAACACTAGAGAGAGCTGTCCTGTACAGTCTGGTGCTGGAACACTAGAGAGAGCTGTCCTGTACAGTCTGGTGCTGAAACACTAGAGAGAGCTGTCCTGTACAGCGCAGTGCTGAAACACTAGAGAGAGCTGTCCTGTACAGAGCAGTGCTGAAACACTAGAGAGAGCTGTCCAGTACAGTCTGGTGCTGAAACACTAGAGAGAGCTGTCCTGTACAGTCTGGTGCTGAAACACTAGAGGGAGCTGTCCTGTACAGAGCAGTGCTGAAACACTAGAGAGAGCTGTCCAGTACAGTCTGGTGCTGAAACACTAGAGAGAGCTGTCCTGTACAGACTGGTGCTGAAACACTAGAGGGAGCTGTCCTGTACAGTCTGGTGCTGAAACACTATAGAGAGCTGTCCTGTACAGAGCAGTGCTGAAACACTAGAGAGAGCTGTCCTGTACAGTCTGGTGCTGAAACACTAGAGAGAGCTGTCCTGTACAGACTGGTGCTGAAACACTAGAGAGCCGTCCTGTCTCTCTCCCCCTGCACCTTGACTCTGTCCGAGGAGTTGTTGAACAGCCCTATTCTGCGGATGGAGGTGAGGATGGGGTCGGTGGAGTCGTCCAGCATGTTGTGGGTGCAGATGGGGGGCTGGCACTGCCTCTGTGTGCCGAAGATGGCCCTCTTCATCATGGTGAAGTCCTCCTTATCCAGCATCTTCGACACGTCTGGGAGCTGTCCCCTGAGAGAGGGGGACAAGACGGGGATCGACACTTCACGGAGAGAGCTACAGAACCACAAAGCACTGCCACACCACCGCCTTCATCCCTAGAAATCAGATACAGATCAATGCCTCCGCTAACTGGATTCAACCGTCACCCAGCCAATTGTGTTTCTCCAGTTGGACAGGGGACACAGGTTACTCCCCGCACAGACTTCTGGGGAATGTAGTTCAGACAAGACCCTCCATCTTGCCTCCTGCTGCCCAGACCACGCGAGTCGTAGCTGCCATGTTCAAACCTTTCTGAATGTGTCAGGAAATCAACTGGCTGTTATTGACTTGTATTGCTTTGGCAGCACTGGGAATCATCTCTCAGGCCAACTGAAGGATTCTGAGACAGACACAGAGACACAGAGACACAGAGACACAGAGACACAGAGACACAGAGACACAGAGAGAGTAGACACAGAGAGAGAGTAGAAACCAGGAAAAATGGACAGGCAGGGACAGAGAGACAGACGAGAGAGAGTAGAAACCAGGAGAGAGAGAGAGAGACAGGCAGGGACAGAGAGACAGACAGAGAGAGAGTGAGACAGGTAGGGACAGAGAGACAGATTTCCCTCAGTGTATCACACCGAGAGCCCTTCGTCGTCGCTGTCTCTCCCCGTCAGCCTGCAGGAGAGCAGTACTCACACCAGCAGGGACTCGTAGAGCTTCTTCCCAAACTTCTCCTTCACCGTGTTGGCAGTGTCCCTGCAGGGGGAGAGAGATCCCACTCTCAGTGGAAAGGACACGCTGGGTGGAACACAGCACAGTGACACACAGGACTCTGCACAGACCACACCCACCCGCGGGACTCTGCACAGACCACACCCACCCGCGGGACTCTGCACAGACCACACCCACCCGCGGGACTCTGCACAGTGACACGCACACACGCACGTGGGGCTCTGCACAGACCACACGCACACACAGGACTCTGTGAATCTGGGGAAACTGGCCAGAACACAAACAACCAGGTGTTAAAATGTTAAAAAGTGTTCAGGCAATGGCCAATGGTACACAGAGATAGTGCAGACTGTCGCACGGACAGAGGGACAGAGGGACAGAGTACCAGAGCTGCTTGCGGACAGCCTGCCCCTTCAGCGTCTCCACGTTGAAGTTGTTTGTCCGGGCTGGCATGATGAAGAAGGCGATGACAGTCACCTCGCTGTGATTGACCTGGGGAGAGGGGACAGGACACTGGATCACACACTGCACAGTGCAGCACAGAGCACACAGCCCTTCAGACACTGCACACTGCACACTGCACACTGCACACTGCACACTGCACACTGCACACTGCAGCACAGAGCCACAGCCCTTCAGACGCTGCAGCACAGAGCACACAGCCCTTCAGACACTGCACAGCGCAGCACAGAGCACACAGCCCTTCAGACGCTGCAGCACAGAGCACACAGCCCTTCAGACACTGCACACTGCAGCACAGAGCCACAACCCTTCAGACACTGCAGCACAGAGCACACAGCCCTTCAGACACTGCACACTGCACACTGCAGCACAGAGCACACAACCCTTCAGACACTGCAGCACAGAGCACACAACCCTTCAGACACTGCAGCACAGAGCACACAGCCCTTCAGACACTGCACACTGCAGCACAGAGCACACAGCCCTTCAGACACTGCAGCACAGAGCACACAGCCCTTCAGACACTGCACACTGCAGCACAGAGCACACAGCCCTTCAGACACTGCAGCACAGAGCACACAACCCTTCAGACACTGCACACTGCAGCACAGAGCACACAGCCCTTCAGACACTGTACAGCGCAGCACAGAGCACACAGCCCTTCAGACACTGCAGCACAGAGCACACAACCCTTCAGACACTGCAGCACAGAGCACACAGCCCTTCAGACACTGCACACTGCAGCACAGAGCACACAGCCCTTCAGACACTGCACACTGCAGCACAGAGCACACAGCCCTTCAGAAACTGCAGCACAGAGCACACAGCCCTTCAGACACTGCACACTGCAGCACAGAGCACACAGCCCTTCAGACACTGCAGCACAGAGCACACAACCCTTCAGACACTGCAGCACAGAGCACACAGCCCTTCAGAAACTGCACACTGCAGCACAGAGCACACAACCCTTCAGACACTGCACAGCGCAGCACAGAGCACACAGCCCTTCAGACACTGCAGCACAGAGCACACAGCCCTTCAGACACTGCACACTGCAGCACAGAGCACACAGCCCTTCAGACACTGCACAGCGCAGCACAGAGCACACAGCCCTTCAGACACTGCAGCACAGAGCACACAGCCCTTCAGACACTGCACACTGCAGCACAGAGCCACAACCCTTCAGACACTGCAGCACAGAACACACAGCCCTTCAGACACTGCACACTGCACACTGCAGCACAGAGCACACAGCCCTTCAGACACTGCAGCACAGAGCACACAACCCTTCAGACACTGCAGCACAGAGCACACAGCCCTTCAGACACTGCACACTGCAGCACAGAGCACACAGCCCTTCAGACACTGCAGCACAGAGCACACAGCCCTTCAGACACTGCACACTGCAGCACAGAGCACACAGCCCTTCAGACACTGCACAGCGCAGCACAGAGCACACAGCCCTTCAGACACTGCAGCACAGAGCACACAGCCCTTCAGACACTGCACACTGCAGCACAGAGCCACAACCCTTCAGACACTGCAGCACAGAGCACACAGCCCTTCAGACACTGCACACTGCACACTGCACACTGCAGCACAGAGCCACAACCCTTCAGACACTGCACAGCGCAGCACAGAGCACACAGCCCTTCAGACGCTGCAGCACAGAGCACACAGCCCTTCAGACACTGCACACTGCAGCACAGAGCCACAACCCTTCAGACACTGCAGCACAGAGCACACAGCCCTTCAGACACTGCAGCACAGAGCACACAGCCCTTCGGACACTGCACACTGCAGCACAGAGCACACAGCCCTTCAGACACTGTACAGCGCAGCACAGAGCACACAGCCCTTCAGACACTGCACACTGCAGCACAGAGCACACAGCCCTTCAGAAACTGCAGCACAGAGCACACAGCCCTTCAGACACTGCACACTGCAGCACAGAGCACACAGCCCTTCAGACACTGCAGCAAAGAGCACACAACCCTTCAGACACTGCAGCACAGAGCACACAGCCCTTCAGAAACTGCACACTGCAGCACAGAGCACACAACCCTTCAGACACTGCACAGCGCAGCACAGAGCACACAGCCCTTCAGACACTGCAGCACAGAGCACATAGCCCTTCAGACACTGCACACTGCAGCACAGAGCACACAGCCCTTCAGACACTGCACAGCGCAGCACAGAGCACACAGCCCTTCAGACACTGCAGCACAGAGCACACAGCCCTTCAGACACTGCACACTGCAGCACAGAGCACACAGCCCTTCAGACACTGTACAGCGCAGCACAGAGCACACAGCCCTTCAGACACTGCACACTGCAGCACAGAGCACACAGCCCTTCAGAAACTGCAGCACAGAGCACACAGCCCTTCAGACACTGCACACTGCAGCACAGAGCACACAGCCCTTCAGACACTGCAGCAAAGAGCACACAACCCTTCAGACACTGCAGCACAGAGCACACAGCCCTTCAGAAACTGCACACTGCAGCACAGAGCACACAACCCTTCAGACACTGCACAGCGCAGCACAGAGCACACAGCCCTTCAGACACTGCAGCACAGAGCACATAGCCCTTCAGACACTGCACACTGCAGCACAGAGCACACAGCCCTTCAGACACTGCACAGCGCAGCACAGAGCACACAGCCCTTCAGACACTGCAGCACAGAGCACACAGCCCTTCAGACACTGCACAGCGCAGCACAGAGCACACAGTCCTTCAGACACTGTACAGCTCAGCAGAGAGCACACAACCCTTCAGACACTGCACAGCGCAGCACAGAGCACACAGCCCTTCAGACACTGCACACTGCAGCACAGAGCCACAACCCTTCAGACACTGCAGCACAGAGCACACAGCCCTTCAGACACTGCAGCACAGAGCACACAGCCCTTCAGACACTGCACAGCGCAGCACAGAGCACACAGCCCTTCAGACACTGCACAGCGCAGCACAGAGCCACAACCCTTCAGACACTGCAGCACAGAGCACACAGCCCGTCAGACACTGCAGCACAGAGCACACAGCCCTTCAGGCACTGCAGCACAGAGCACACAGCCCTTCAAACACTGCAGCACAGAGCACACAGCCCTTCAGGCACTGCACACTGCAGCACAGAGCACACAGCCCTTCAGACACTGTACAGCGCAGCACAGCACAGAGCACACAACGCTTCAGACACTGTACAGCGCAGCACAGAGCACACAGCCCTTCAGACACTGCACAGCGCAGCACAGAGCACACAGCCCTTCAGACACTGCACACTGCAGCACAGAGCACACAGCACACAACGCTTCAGACACTGCACAGCGCAGCACAGAGCACACAGCCCTTCAGACACTGCACAGCGCAGCACAGAGCACACAGCCCTTCAGACACTGCAGCACAGAGCACACAACCCTTCACACACTGCACAGCGCAGCAGAGCACACAGCCCTTCAGACACTGCAGCACAGAGCACACAGCCCTTCACACACTGCACAGCGCAGCACAGAGCACACAGCCCTTCAGACACTGCAGCACAGAGCACACAACGCTTCAGACACTGCACAGCGCAGCACAGAGCACACAGCCCTTCAGACACTGCACAGCGCAGCACAGAGCACACAGCCCTTCAGACACTGTACAGCGCAGCACAGCACAGAGCACACAGCCCTTCAGACACTGCACAGTGCAGCACAGAGCACACAGCCCTTCAGACACTGCACAGCGCAGCACAGAGCACACAGCCCTTCAGACACTGCACAGCGCAGCACAGCACAGAGCACACAGCCCTTCAGACACTGTACAGCGCAGCACAGCACAGAGCACACAACGCTTCAGACACTGCACAGTGCAGCACAGAGCACACAGCCCTTCAGACACTGCAGCACAGAGCACACAGCCCTTCAGACACTGCACAGCGCAGCACAGCACAGAGCACACAACGCTTCAGACACTGTACAGCGCAGCACAGAGCACACAGCCCTTCAGACACTGCACAGCGCAGCACAGAGCACACAGCCCTTCAGACACTGCACACTGCAGCACAGAGCACACAGCACACAACGCTTCAGACACTGCACAGCGCAGCACAGAGCACACAGCCCTTCAGACACTGCACAGCGCAGCACAGAGCACACAGCCCTTCAGACACTGTACAGCGCAGCACAGCACAGAGCACACAGCCCTTCAGACACTGCACAGTGCAGCACAGAGCACACAGCCCTTCAGACACTGCACAGCGCAGCACAGAGCACACAGCCCTTCAGACACTGCACAGCGCAGCACAGCACAGAGCACACAGCCCTTCAGACACTGCACAGTGCAGCACAGAGCACACAGCCCTTCAGACACTGTACAGCGCAGCACAGCACAGAGCACACAACGCTTCAGACACTGCACAGTGCAGCACAGAGCACACAGCCCTTCAGACACTGCACACTGCAGCACTAAAACGTACATCAAGCTCAATGTATATTAGCACAGTGATCTCCAGTGATCTCTGAGCAGCACAGCGGGACAGGACAGCGGGACAGGACAGCGGGACAGGACAGCGAGCTCGGGATAAACAAGTACACACCCTCAGTAAGTAATTCAGTCTGGCCAGGGCCTCCAGGAAAATATCAGCTCCTTTATTGGAGAATTCATAACGTCCGGCAATGAAGAGGAACAGAGTCTTGTCCAGGTTGAAGTCCAGGTGTCTGAGGAGACACAACGGGTTTTCTTCATTCAGGCACCAACACAAGTATAACCTGCCGTCTCCTCACACTAGACTCAGTGCCTCCAGATCAGCACTGATCTCTCTGACAGGAGACTTGACACCCCCACAACTGTAGAGGTCAGTCTGCTGCTGATGGAGACACACAACTAGCTTCTTACACGCACGCACACACAAGCACACAGAAACATGCACTCACACAGACACACATAGGGACACAAGCACACAATCGCATACAGACACACGAGGAAACAATCCCACAAAAGCACACACAGACACACACAAGGACACAAGCACACATAAGAACAGACAGGGAAACACACGAGGGCACACTCACACAAAAGCACATACAGACACAAGCACATCAAGTCACACACACACACGAGGACACAATCACACAAAAGCACAGACACAAGCACATAAAGGCACACACACACACAAGGACACAACCACACAAAAGCACAGACAGACACACACGAGGACACAATCACATACAGACACACACACACGAGGATACTATCACACAAAATTACACACAGGCACGCACGAGGTCACAATCACGCACAGGGACACAGACGAGGGCCCCATCACACCCACACACAATCACACACAGGGACACAACCCCACTGAGAGCAGCCCTGTCGTGACCCCAGGTGTGACCTCTCGCACCCAAGACTGTCACCCCAACACCCAGCGTGGCTCGGGCCGGCGGGAGGGCACCCCCTGGTGGGGGGGGAGAGGGGAACAGGGGCGGTGCGGATAAGGACCCCGCTCAGCGGCGGTGTGTGCGTGCGTGCGGGGCGGGGTGATGGACCGGGCACCGGTCACTCACGGACCCGTAGAAGTGCCCCCGGATGAACTCCTGGATGCGGGCCTTGCTCTGGGCGTGCAGGTTCTGGAACTCGTGCACCGCCGAGAACTTCTTGACATTGAGGCCGTTGGGGGTCACGATGTCTGCGGAGTGAGAGAGCTCAGACTGAACACCGGGCGCGTGGGGGGGGGTCTCAGGGACATTAACATACAGACACAAGGAGCATTACTGAGAGACAGGCTCACTGTCTGTTCCTCAGGCTGGGACAGGAGATCACACACTGTATTATTATTATTGAGAGACAGGCTCACTGTCTGTTCCTCAGGCTGGGACAGGAGATCACACACTGTATTATTATTATTATTGAGAGACAGGCTCACTGTCTGTTCCTCAGGCTGGGACAGGAGATCACACACTGTATTATTATTATTGAGAGACAGGCTCACTGTCTGTTCCTCAGGCTGGGACAGGAGATCACACACTGTATTATTATTATTGAGAGACAGGCTCACTGTCTGTTCCTCAGGCTGGGACAGGAGATCACACACTGTATTATTATTATTGAGAGACAGGCTCACTGTCTGTTCCTCAGGCTGGGACAGGAGATCACACACTGTATTATTATTATTGAGAGACAGGCTCGCTGTCTGTTCCTCAGGCTGGGACAGGAGATCACACACTGTATTATTATTATTGAGAGACAGGCTCGCTGTCTGTTCCTCAGGCTGGGACAGGAGATCACACACTGTATTATTATTATTATTGAGAGACAGGCTCACTGTCTGTTCCTCAGGCTGGGACAGGAGATCACACACTGTATTATTATTATTGAGAGACAGGCTCGCTGTCTGTTCCTCAGGCTGGGACAGGAGATCACACACTGTATTATTATTATTGAGAGACAGGCTCACTGTCTGTTCCTCAGGCTGGGACAGGAGAACACACACTGTATTATTATTATTGAGAGACAGGCTCACTGTCTGTTCCTCAGGCTGGGACAGGAGATCACACACTGTATTATTATTATTGAGAGACAGGCTCGCTGTCTGTTCCTCAGGCTGGGACAGGAGATCACACACTGTATTATTATTAATGAGAGACAGGCTCACTGTCTGTTCCTCAGGCTGGGACAGGAGATCACACACTGTATTATTATTACTGAGAGACAGGCTCACTGTCTGTTCCTCAGGCTGGGACAGGAGATCACACACTGTATTATTATTATTGAGAGACAGGCTCACTGTCTGTTCCTCAGGCTGGGACAGGAGATCACACACTGTATTATTATTATTATTGAGAGACAGGCTCACTGTCTGTTCCACAGGCTGGGACAGGAGATCACACACTGTATTATTATTATTGAGAGACAGGCTCACTGTCTGTTCCTCAGGCTGGGACAGGAGAACACACACTGTATTATTATTATTGAGAGACAGGCTCACTGTCTGTTCCTCAGGCTGGGACAGGAGATCACACACTGTATTATTATTATTGAGAGACAGGCTCGCTGTCTGTTCCTCAGGCTGGGACAGGAGATCACACACTGTATTATTATTAATGAGAGACAGGCTCACTGTCTGTTCCTCAGGCTGGGACAGGAGATCACACACTGTATTATTATTACTGAGAGACAGGCTCACTGTCTGTTCCTCAGGCTGGGACAGGAGATCACACACTGTATTATTATTATTGAGAGACAGGCTCACTGTCTGTTCCTCAGGCTGGGACAGGAGATCACACACTGTATTATTATTATTATTGAGAGACAGGCTCACTGTCTGTTCCTCAGGCTGGGACAGGAGATCACACACTGTATTATTATTATTGAGAGACAGGCTCACTGTCTGTTCCTCAGGCTGGGACAGGAGATCACACACTGTATTATTATTATTGAGAGACAGGCTCACGGTCTGTTCCTCAGGCTGGGACAGGAGATCACACACTGTATTATTATTATTGAGAGACAGGCTCACTGTCTGTTCCTCAGGCTGGGACAGGAGATCACACACTGTATTATTATTATTGAGAGACAGGCTCACTGTCTGTTCCTCAGGCTGGGACAGGAGATCACACACTGTATTATTATTATTATTGAGAGACAGGCTCACTGTCTGTTCCTCAGGCTGGGACAGGAGATCACACACTGTATTATTATTATTGAGAGACAGGCTCACTGTCTGTTCCTCAGGCTGGGACAGGAGATCACACACTGTATTATTATTATTGAGAGACAGGCTCACTGTCTGTTCCTCAGGCTGGGACAGGAGATCACACACTGTATTATTATTATTGAGAGACAGGCTCACTGTCTGTTCCTCAGGCTGGGACAGGAGATCACACACTGTATTATTATTATTGAGAGACAGGCTCGCTGTCTGTTCCTCAGGCTGGGACAGGAGATCACACACTGTATTATTATTATTGAGAGACAGGCTCACTGTCTGTTCCTCAGGCTGGGACAGGAGATCACACACTGTATTATTATTATTATTGAGAGACAGGCTCACTGTCTGTTCCTCAGGCTGGGACAGGAGATCACACACTGTATTATTATTATTGAGAGACAGGCTCGCTGTCTGTTCCTCAGGCTGGGACAGGAGATCACACACTGTATTATTATTATTGAGAGACAGGCTCACTGTCTGTTCCTCAGGCTGGGACAGGAGAACACACACTGTATTATTATTATTGAGAGACAGGCTCACTGTCTGTTCCTCAGGCTGGGACAGGAGATCACACACTGTATTATTATTGAGAGACAGGCTCGCTGTCTGTTCCTCAGGCTGGGACAGGAGATCACACACTGTATTATTATTAATGAGAGACAGGCTCACTGTCTGTTCCTCAGGCTGGGACAGGAGATCACACACTGTATTATTATTACTGAGAGACAGGCTCACTGTCTGTTCCTCAGGCTGGGACAGGAGATCACACACTGTATTATTATTATTGAGAGACAGGCTCACTGTCTGTTCCTCAGGCTGGGACAGGAGATCACACACTGTATTATTATTATTATTGAGAGACAGGCTCACTGTCTGTTCCACAGGCTGGGACAGGAGATCACACACTGTATTATTATTATTGAAAGACAGGCTCACTGTCTGTTCCTCAGGCTGGGACAGGAGATCACACACTGTATTATTATTATTGAGAGACAGGCTCACTGTCTGTTCCTCAGGCTGGGACAGGAGATCACACACTGTATTATTATTATTGAGAGACAGGCTCACGGTCTGTTCCTCAGGCTGGGACAGGAGATCACACACTGTATTATTATTATTGAGAGACAGGCTCACTGTCTGTTCCTCAGGCTGGGACAGGAGATCACACACTGTATTATTATTATTGAGAGACAGGCTCACTGTCTGTTCCTCAGGCTGGGACAGGAGATCACACGCTGTATTATTATTACTGAGAGACAGGCTCACTGTCTGTTCCTCAGGCTGGGACAGGAGGTCACACGCTGTATTATTATTATTGAGAGACAGGCTCACTGTCTGGCAGGTGTGGGAATCTCTCTCACTCACCTGGTTTCCTCTTCAGCAGGTTCTCCGCCTCGATGGCTGTGATCTGGGAGACGGTGGTGAAGACGTGAGCACAGTGCACAGCTGCCCTCTCTATACAGTATCGGTGATAGATCTGTCTGTCCCCAGCCTCCTTGTCCACATTGAACTGAGGGACAGAGAGAGAGAGGGGTTCATACACACACACTGACTGGACACTCCAGTACATGAACACTGCACTGAGAGAGAGAGGGGTTCATACACACACACTGACTGGACACTCCAGTACATGAACACTGCACTGAGAGAGAGAGGGGTTCATACAGACACACTGACTGGACACTCCAGTACATTAACACTGCACTGAGAGAGAGAGGGGTTCATACAGACACACTGACTGGACACTCCAGTACATTAACACTGCACTGAGAGAGAGAGGGGTTCATACACACACACTGACTGGACACTCCAGTACATTAACACTACACTGAGAGAGAGGGGGGTTCATACAGACACACTGACTGGACACTCCAGTACATGAACACTGCACTGAGAGAGAGAGGGGTTCATACAGACACACTGACTGGACACTCCAGTACATTAACACTGCACTGAGAGAGAGAGGGGTTCATACAGACACACTGACTGGACACTCCAGTACATTAACACTGCACTGAGAGAGAGAGGGGTTCATACACACACACTGACTGGACACTCCAGTACATTAACACTACACTGAGAGAGAGGGGGGTTCATACAGACACACTGACTGGACACTCCAGTACATGAACACTGCACTGAGAGAGAGAGGGGTTCATACAGACACACTGACTGGACACTCCAGTACATTAACACTGCACTGAGAGAGAGAGGGGTTCATACAGACACACTGACTGGACACAACAGTACATTAACACTGCACTGAGAGAGAGAGGGGTTCATACAGACACACTGACTGGACACTCCAGTACATTAACACTGCACTGAGAGAGAGAGGGGTTCATACACACACACTGACTGGACACTCCAGTACATTAACACTGCACTGAGAGAGAGAGGGGTTCATACAGACACACTGACTGGACACTCCAGTACATGAACACTGCACTGAGAGAGAGAGGGGTTCATACAGACACACTGACTGGACACTCCAGTACATTAACACTGCACTGAGAGAGAGAGGGGTTCATACAGACACACTGACTGGACACTCCAGTACATTAACACTGCACTGAGAGAGAGGGGGGTTCATACAGACACACTGACTGGACACTCCAGTACATGAACACTGCACTGAGAGAGAGAGGGGTTCATACAGACACACTGACTGGACACTCCAGTACATTAACACTGCACTGAGAGAGAGAGGGGTTCATACAGACACACTGACTGGACACTCCAGTACATTAACACTGCACTGAGAGAGAGAGGGGTTCATACAGACACACTGACTGGACACTCCAGTACATGAACACTGCACTGAGAGAGAGAGGGGTTCATACACACACACTGACTGGACACTCCAGTACATGAACACTGCACTGAGAGAGAGAGGGGTTCATACAGACACACTGACTGGACACTCCAGTACATGAACACTGCACTGAGAGAGAGAGGGGTTCATACAGACACACTGACTGGACACTCCAGTACATTAACACTGCACTGAGAGAGAGAGGGGTTCATACAGACACACTGACTGGACACTCCAGTACATTAACACTGCACTGAGAGAGAGGGGGGTTCATACAGACACACTGACTGGACACTCCAGTACATGAACACTGCACTGAGAGAGAGAGGGGTTCATACAGACACACTGACTGGACACTCCAGTACATTAACACTGCACTGAGAGAGAGAGGGGTTCATACAGACACACTGACTGGACACTCCAGTACATTAACACTGCACTGAGAGAGAGAGGGGTTCATACAGACACACTGACTGGACACTCCAGTACATGAACACTGCACTGAGAGAGAGAGGGGTTCATACAGACACACTGACTGGACACTCCAGTACATGAACACTGCACTGAGAGGGACGCACGGTGTTGAGGTTGTTGTAGAAGTCCACATTGCCAGCGCAGAGGTACCGGCCCAGCAGCGTGGCGTGGGTGGTGAAGATGGTGGCCACGGGCAGCTTGCGCTTTCGAGAGAGGACGAGCCCAACGCCCGCCAGCCACTCGTGGAAGTGGGCAACGATGTGCGGGGTCTCTTCGCACTGCGCAGCAAACTGAGAGAGAACGAGAGAGAGGGGGGTCATACACAGAGAGAGAGAGGGGTTAATAATGACAGAGAGAGAGAGGGGTTCATACACAGAGAAAAAGAGGGGTCCATACACAGAGAGAGAGAGGGGTTAATAATGACAGAGAGAGAGAGAGGGAGAGGGGTTAATAATGACAGAGAGAGGCAGAGGGGTTAATACACAGAGAGAGAGAGGGAGAGGGGTTCATACACAGAGAGAGAGGGGGTTCATACACAGAGAGAGAGAGGGGTTAATAATGACAGAGAGAGAGAGGGAGAGGGGTTCATACACAGAGAGAGAGGGGGTTCATACACAGAGAGAGAGAGGGGTTAATAATGACAGAGAGAGAGAGGGAGAGGGGTTAATAATGACAGAGAGAGAGAGGGAGAGGGGTTCATACACACAGAGAGAGAGGGGTTCATACACACAGAGAGAGAGGGGTTAATAATGACAGAGAGAGAGAGGGAGAGGGGTTCATACACAGAGAGAGAGAGGGGTTAATAATGACAGAGAGAGAGAGGGAGAGGGGTTCATACACAGAGAGAGAGGGGGTTCATACACAGAGAGAGAGAGGGGTTAATAATGACAGAGAGAGAGAGAGAGGGGGTTCATACACAGAGAGAGAGAGGGGTTAATAATGACAGAGAGAGAGAGGGAGAGGGGTTCATACACAGAGAGAGAGAGGGGTTCATACACAGAGAGAGAGAGGGGTTAATAATGACAGAGAGAGAGAGGGAGAGGGGTTCATACACAGAGAGAGAGAGGGGTTCATACACAGAGAGAGAGAGGGGTTAATAATGACAGAGAGAGAGAGGGGTTCATACACAGAGAAAAAGAGGGGTTCATACACAGAGAGAGAGAGGGGTTAATAATGACAGAGAGAGAGAGAGGGAGAGGGGTTAATAATGACAGAGAGAGGCAGAGGGGTTCATACACAGAGAAAAAGAGGGGTTCATACACAGAGAGAGAGAGGGGTTAATAATGACAGAGAGAGAGAGGGAGAGGGGTTAATACACAGAGAGAGAGAGGGGTTAATAATGACAGAGAGAGAGAGAGGGAGAGGGGTTAATACACAGAGAGAGAGAGGGGTTCATACACAGAGAAAGAGAGGGGTTAATAATGACAGGGAGAGAGAGGGAGAGGGGTTAATAATGACAGAGAGAGAGAGGGGTTAATAATGACAGAGAGAGGCAGAGGGGTTCATACACAGAGAGAGAGAGGGGTTCATACACAGAGAGAGAGGGGTTAATAATGACAGAGAGAGAGGGGGAGAGGGGTTAATAATGACAGAGAGAGGGGGGGATTACTAATGACACAGAGAGGGCGGGGGGTTAATAATGACCCAGAGAGGGGCATATACACACACAGACAGAGAGAGAGGGGTTAATAATGACGGAGAGAGAGAGGGGTTAATAATGACACAGAGGGGCATATACACACACAGAGAGGGTGGGTGGGGCTAATAGAGGGAGAGGGAAGTTCATACAGACACAGGGAGTGAGAGTAGAGCCACAGAGAGAGTCTAAGAGAGCCTACTACACATACTGTAGATCAGTACAGGGCATCAGCAACTCTCAGAGAACCCAGGCGCAGGACCCACAGGCGTCCTGATCGTGCCCGTGTATAATTCACTAAAAACCAGCCTCTGCTTCGCTCGTTACCCCTCACTACACGTCTTCCTCCCTCCTCTCTCCATCACTCTCAGTTTCAGTCGGGTCACTTTCGTGATGAACGTGCCCCAGACCGCCTGCCTCATTTCCACCGCATCATCTGAGCTAACCGAGACCGGGACCCAGACTGGAGATTTCCGGGTGTCCAGGGAGCGCCTGACTGGAATTCCTGGCCAAGTCTCCCACCTCCCCCAGCAGCCAGGCGGTGAGGAACCCGAAGAGCACAGCGTCGTTGGCGTCACGATCGAACCAGGGGACCCCGATATTGCAGGTCTCCCACAGCTCCTTCTTCCAGCGGTCCAGCGACCAGGCAGTGAAGGCCACATCAATCAGGATCACATAGGGGCTCCCCTCAATCAGCCATCGGCCGAAATACACCTGAAGAACAGGGGTACAGGGGTTCATACAGACACACTGACTGGACACTCCAGTACATTAACACTGCACTGAGAGAGAGAGGGGTTAATACAGACACACTGACTGGACACTCCAGTACATGAACACTGCACTGAGAGAGAGAGAGGTTCATACAGACACACTGACTGGACACTCCAGTACATTAACACTGCACTGAGAGAGAGAGGGGTTCATACAGACACACTGACTGGACACTCCAGTACATTAACACTGCACTGAGAGAGAGAGGGGTTCATACAGACACACTGACTGGACACTCCAGTACATTAACACTGCACTGAGAGAGAGAGGGGTTCATACAGACACACTGACTGGACACTCCTGTACATCAACACTGCACTGAGAGAGAGAGGGGGGTTAATACAGACACACTGACTGGACACTCCAGTACATGAACACTGTGCCATTGATGTGCCACTTGCGTCTTGACAGGGGGAGGCAGATTCATGCTGGACATAAACACGACTTCACACAAACTCTGCCGAGAAGCAGGGAAGGAGAAGAAGGGGGCAGGAGCAGAGTCACGAGGGGCAGAGGTGACATCGATACCCTGCGCGTGCAGCTGTCTGTGTCTCACAGTGACCCAGCGGCTCTGTCACTGAGCTAATATAGCACAGTAACCTTTGCAGAGAGCATTCCAGCACCCAGCCTTCCTGCCCAGGAGGGGGGTGGGGGTCCCTGCTCCACAGCGCCCCCTCGCTCCAGTCAGGCACAGCGGGGGAACTGCACCAGCCTCTCTTCCACAGGGGTGAGCAGTCCTCCCACCTGGGACCCCAGTCCGGCCTCCTCATCGATATCCGGGGGTCTGTCTGACTCAGCTGTGACACACCTGTTGCTCGAACCCGAGCCCAGAGCTCTGCTCCACACTGCTGACACCCCTGCTGCTCAAACCCGAGCCCAGAGCCCAGAGCCCAGAGCTGTGCTCCACACTGCTGACACCCCTGCTGCTCGAACCCGAGCCCAGAGCCCAGAGCCCAGAGCCCAGAGCTCTGCTCCACACCGCTGACACCCCTGCTGCTCGAACCCGGGCCCAGAGCCCAGAGCCCAGAGCCCAGAGCCCAGAGCTCTGCTCCACACCGCTGACACCCCTGCTGCTCGAACCCGGGCCCAGAGCCCAGAGTTCTGCTCCACACCGCTGACACCCCTGCTGCTCGAACCCGGGCCCACTGACCTTGCAGCCCTGGGAGTTCATCTTGTCCAGGGTGCGCCGCAGCGCCGCAGTGGGCGGCTCGATCAGCTCCACCTGCGTGCGCACGCTGTGCTCGAAGTAGGGCCCCACCAAGAAGTAGCTCTCCCCCCACTCCTCGGCCGTGAGGCGCGCCTTCGTCTGGATCACCGTGTAGATCCCACCCACTGGGAGAGAGACAGGGGGGTCAGAGAGAGACAGGGGGGTCACACACAGAGAGAGAGAGGAGAGACAGGGGGGTCACAGAGAGAGAGTTATGTCGATATTATATAATATGTCTTTGTTGTAAATGTCTGTAACATGTCTGTAGATTTTATTTTACTTCTATTTTTTGTTTTGTTCTATGTTAATTTTATTATTTTTATTTGCTTTGGCAACACTGATTGTACCCAGCGGTCATGCTAATAAAGCACCTGGAATTGAATTGAATTGAATTGAATTGAATTGAGAGAGAGAAAGAGAGACAGAGAGAGGGAGAGAGAGAGAGAGAGAGAGAGAGAGGGAGAGAGAGAGACAGGGGGGTCACACAGAGAGAGAGAGAGAGAGGAGAGACAGGGGGGTCACACAGAGAGAGAGAGAGAGGAGAGACAGGGGGGACACACAGAGAGAGAGAGAGGAGAGACAAGGGGGTCACACAGAGAGAGAGAGAGAGAGACAGACAGGGGGGTCACACAGAGAGAGAGAGAGAGAGAGAGGAGAGACAGGGGGGACACACAGAGAGAGAGAGAGAGAGGAGAGACAGGGGACACACACACAGAGAGAGAGAGACAGACAGGGGGGTCACACAGAGAGAGAGAGAGAGAGAGAGAGAGAGAGAGAAGAGAGAGAGAGAGAGAGAGAAAGAGAGAGAGAGAGAGAGAGACAGACAGGGGGGTCACACAGAGAGAGAGAGAGAGAGAGAGAGAGAGAGAGAGAGAGAGAGAGAGAGAGAGAGACAGACAGGGGGGTCACACAGAGAGAGAGAGAGAGAGGAGAGACAGGGGGGACACACAGAGAGAGAGAGACAGACAGGGGGGTCACACAGAGAGAGAGAGAGAGAGACAGACAGGGGGGTCACACAGAGAGAGAGAGAGAGAGACAGACAGGGGGGTCACACAGAGAGAGAGAGAGAGACAAGTTCCTGCTCTACGCAGATGACCTGGTCCTGCTGTCGCCCACAGAACAGGGGCTGCAGCAGAACCTGGCACTGCTGGAGCAGTACTGTCAGACCTGGGCACTGACAGTCAATCTGGACAAGACCAGAGTTATGGTTTTCCAGAAGAAAGCCAGACCTCAGGGAAACAGGTACAAATTCACACTGAACAACAACACATTGGAGCACACATCCAGCTACACATATCTCGGTCTCACCATCAGCTCTTCCGGGAGTTTTGACCTGGCAGTGAAGGCACTGAGGGAGAAGGCACTCAGGGCTTTCTACGCAATAAGAAGGAGGCTCTTCAACATCAACCCACCAACAAGAATCTGGCTCCAAATATTTGAAAGTGTAATCCAACCCATTGCCCTATACGGCAGTGAAGTTTGGGGTCCCCTCACAGACCAGGATTACACCCAATGGGACAAACACCCCACAGAAACTCTGCACATGGAGATCTGTAGAATCATCCTCCGTGTGCAGAGAAAAACTCCTAACAACGGGTGCAGGGCCGAATTAGGCCAGTACCCACTATTGATAAACATACAGAAAAGAATATTAAAGTATTGGCTACACCTAAAAAACAGCGACCAAAATTCCTACCACCACAAAGCCCTGCTGAGCCAAGAGCTGAGCCCAAAACAGAGCCCCCTGAGCCAGCTGGTCCTGAGGCTCACCGACCTGAGCCACACCAACACTAACCAGCCTCAGGACAGCACTGCTAGAGCACCACAACCCAGACTCAACCACATCACAGCACAGATCAAACAGCAATATCTCACACACTGGGACACACACACACAAACACAACATAAACTGGAATGCTACAGAACCTTAAACAGACAATACACACTAGCTGAATATTTGACCAAAATAAAAAATAACAAACAGAAACAGACCCTGACGAAGTACAGGCTCAGTGACCACAACCTGGCCATAGAAACTGGGCGACACAGGCAGACCTGGCTGCCCAGAGAGGACAGGCTGTGCTCCCACTGCCAGCAGGGAGAAATAGAGACAGAGGTGCACTTCCTACTGCACTGTGACAGATACTCTGGGATTAGAGAAACATTCTTCCCGAAATTCAGAAATCTAATCCCAGAGTTCCCACACCTGCCAAAACCACAACAGGTCCCAATCCTACTGGGAGAGGGAGGAGGGAACTCAGTTGATCTGGCAGCCCAGTATGTGATCTCCTGTCACAGCCTGAGGAACAGTGAGTCCGTCTCCCAATAATGCTCCAGCTGCCTACAGTATGTCAATATTATATAATATGTCTTTGTTGTAAATGTCTGTAACATGTCTGTAGATTTTATTTTACTTCTATTTTTTGTTTTGTTCTATGTTAATTTTATTATTTTTATTTGCTTTGGCAACACTGATTGTACCCATCGGTCATGCTAATAAAGCACCTTGAATTGAATTGAATTGAGAGAGAGACAGACAGGGGGTCACACAGAGAGAGAGATAGATGGGGGTTGACACCCTGCGAGAGAGACAGTGGGTCACACACACCCAGAGAAAGAGACACAAGGGGGAGACTGAGGATTGAAGGGGCTGAACAGAGACAGGGACATACAGGACACGACTGGACACTGACAGACAGGCACGACAAAGACAGGCACACAGACCCTTATTGGCCACCTCCCAGGCGATCTCGAAGAGCACAGCGTTCTCCTGGTCGAACTCCTCGTCCCACTCGTCCACCCCAAACAAGGAGGTGACCGACAGACTGCGGGTCAGCGGCATCCTGGCCTGGGGGGACACAGAGAGACCCTGAGCGGGCGGGGAACGGCAGGCAGGCAGGCGCTGGACACCCGCGGGGTCCTCGTCCGGGGTCCTGACCGAGCCAGGGCATGTATAATTCACCAGCTCCTCTCTGAATAATACATGCCCACGGCCAGCCCTCTTCAATCCATCACCAACTGAAACAACATGAGCCACTAGCTGCAGTGCACCTGGGCTCCTTCAATTACTAAGGGTCAGGAAGGAAGAGGTGGAAAATGTTCCTCTCTCTCCCTGTGTCTCCTGTCCTCTTGTGTGTGTTTATTACTGAGGGATTCTCTGTGATCTCCTCTCTCTCACTGTGGCTCCTGTCCTCTTGTGTGTGTTTATCACTGAGGGACTCTCTGTGATCTCCTCTCTCTCTCTCACTGTGTCTCCTGTCCTGTTGTGTGTGTTTATTACTGAGGGATTCCCTGCTGTATCTCCTCTCTCTCTCACTGTGTCTCCTGTCCTGTTGTGTGTGTTTATTACTGAGGGACTCTCTGTGATCTCCTTTCTCTCACTGTGGCTCCTGTCCTGTTGTGTGTGTTTATTACTGAGGGATTCTGTGATCTCCTCTCTCTCACTGTGTCTCCTGTCCTGTTGTGTGTGTTTATCACTGAGGGATTCTCTGTGATCTCCTCTATCTCTCTCACTGTGGCTCCTGTCCTCTTGTGTGTGTTTATTACTGAGGGATTCCCTGCTGTATCTCCTCTCTCTCTCACTGTGTCTCCTGTCCTGTTGTGTGTGTTTATTACTGAGGGACTCTCTGTGATCTCCTCTCTCTCTCTCACTGTGTCTCCTGTCCTGTTGTGTGTGTTTATTACTGAGGGATTCCCTGCTGTATCTCCTCTCTCTCTCACTGTGTCTCCTGTCCTGTTGTGTGTGTTTATTACTGAGGGACTCTCTGTGATCTCCTTTCTCTCACTGTGGCTCCTGTCCTGTTGTGTGTGTTTATTACTGAGGGATTCTGTGATCTCCTCTCTCTCACTGTGTCTCCTGTCCTGTTGTGTGTGTTTATCACTGAGGGATTCTCTGTGATCTCCTCTATCTCTCTCACTGTGGCTCCTGTCCTCTTGTGTGTGTTTATTACTGAGGGATTCCCTGCTGTATCTCCTCTCTCTCTCACTGTGTCTCCTGTCCTGTTGTGTGTGTTTATCACTGAGGGAGTCTCTGTGATCTCCTCTCTCTCACTGTGTCTCCTGTCCTGTTGTGTGTGTTTATCACTGAGGGACTCTCTGTGATCTCCTCTCTCTCACTGTGTCTCCTGTCTTGTTGTGTGTGTTTATTACTGAGGGATTCTGTGATCTCCTCTCTCTCTCCCTGTGTCTCCTGTCCTCTCAGTCACTTGTCTTCAAGGCCTGATTTCGAACAGGCCCAGCTGCGGGGAAAGGCGAAGAGGAGCAGTGTGGGAGTCTGACAGGAGAGAGGGGGACAGAGAGACGTGCAGCTACACACGACTGATGAGACCACAGAGGAAGTCACACTGACACTGACACCACACACAGCCAGCTCTCTGTTCCTGCTGCTGCTGCTGCTGATGCCATACTCCAGCACTGCAGGCACAGAGCAGTGACACACACAGCCCTACACACTGCAGACACAGAGCAGTGACACACACAGCCCCACACACTGCAGACACAGAGCAGTGACACACACAGCCCTACACACTGCAGACACAGAGCAGTGACACACACAGCCCCACACACTGCAGGCACAGAGCAGTGACACACAGCCCCACACACTGCAGGCACAGAGCAGTGACACACAGCCCCACACACTGCTGACACAGAGCAGTGACACACACAGCCCTACACACTGCAGACACAGAGCAGTGACACACACAGCCCCACACACTGCAGGCACAGAGCAGTGATACACACAGCCCCACACACTGCTGACACAGAGCAGTGAGACACACAGCCCCACACACTGCAGGCACAGAGCAGTGATACACACAGCCCTACACACTGCTGACACAGAGCAGTGACACACAGCCCTACACACTGCAGACACAGAGCAGTGATACACACAGCCCCACACACTGCTGACACAGAGCAGTGACACACACAGCCCCACACACTGCTGACACAGAGCAGTGACACACACAGCCCCACACACTGCAGGCACAGAGCAGTGATACACACAGCCCTACACACTGCAGACACAGAGCAGTGATACACACAGCCCTACACACTGCTGACACAGAGCAGTGACACACACAGCCCCACACACTGCTGACACAGAGCAGTGACACACAGCCCCACACACTGCTGACACAGAGCAGTGACACACAGCCCCACACACTGCAGACACAGAGCAGTGACACACACAGCCCTACACACTGCAGGCACAGAGCAGTGATACACACAGCCCCACACACTGCAGGCACAGAGCAGTGATACACACAGCCCTACACACTGCAGACACAGAGCAGTGACACACACAGCCCTACACACTGCAGGCACAGAGCAGTGACACACAGCCCTACACACTGCAGACACAGAGCAGTGATACACACAGCCCCACACACTGCAGGCACAGAGCAGTGATACACACAGCCCCACACACTGCAGACACAGAGCAGTGACACTCACAGCCCTACACACTGCAGACACAGAGCAGTGATGCATACAGTCCTACACACTGCAGGCACAGAGCAGTGATACACACAGCCCTACACACTGCTGACACAGAGCAGTGACACACAGCCCTACACACTGCTGACACAGAGCAGTGACACACACAGCCCCACACACTGCAGACACAGAGCAGTGACACACACAGCCCTACACACTGCAGACACAGAGCAGTGATGCATACAGTCCTACACACTGCAGGCACAGAGCAGTGATACACACAGCCCTACACACTGCAGACACAGAGCAGTGACACACAGCCCTACACACTGCAGACACAGAGCAGTGATGCATACAGTCCTACACACTGCAGGCACAGAGCAGTGACACTGTGGACACACTGCTGACATAGACCAGTGATACACATAGCCCTACACACTGCTGACACAGAGCAGTGACACACACAGCCCTACACACTGCAGGCACAGAGCAGTGCCACACACAGCCTTACACACTGCAGATACAGAGCAGTGATACACACAGCCCTACACACTGCAGGCACAGAGCAGTGATACACACAGCCCTACACACTGCAGACACAGAGCAGTGACACACACAGCCCTGACACAAGGTCATGAGCTCCAGCAGGACGGAGAGACAGGAGATGCGAGACTCCACCGCGCCGCATCAGGACCGAGCCCGCCGGAAATCCGCGAGTACGCTCGCTATGACTCGGCCCCAGAGTCCGGAAGCCCCCCGCAGGCACGCTCGCCACTCGGGCCCCATGCAGACGGACCCCCGGATCAGGAGAAACCAAGGCAACCAAACACACACACACACACCTCTCCCTGCCTGTCTCCTTCCGCGCGCAGCCACTGGGGAACACAGACCCCAACTCGCCCCGAAAATCACTCACACAGCCGCTAGCGCTTCGACACCAGGAAGGTCAGGCAGCGACAGGCGGGGGGGTCGAAGCTCTTGCTTCAAACTTACCTCCGTTGCGTTAGAGGTCCGAGCAATCAGAACCGTTTCATCTGTTGCAACCAGTCCATTCTGGGAAACTGAGGAGAGGCGAGGGGGCGGGGGCCTCGCTCGCGTCCGGGGCTCCTATTGGCCTTCCGGACGTCAGTCAATCTGAGTGACGTTGCGGGACAACAGTAGGCACGCAGCCGAGGCCCCTCCCCCCCACTGGGCGTGGCCAGGAGGAGTCGGCAACACCCCCTTCCGCATTAGCTCTTCGCCACACAAGACACGCCCCCCCTCCGGGAGAGCCCTCAGCAAGGGATTGGCCGAGGTGCCGGGCGCCGGGGGCGGGACGCGCCCCAGAGAGCGGCTCCCATTGGCGCAGGCGGACGTCGCTCCCACGGCAGCCCGTCGCCATGGCAGCGGCGGGGGAATGTTGACCCGCGCGGAACGTGAGCCGGGCTGACATTTAAAGGGGAAACGGGAAGTTTATTTTTAATTTGCGTCGGAGGTCAAGAAAGTTCAAGGAGGAAAAAGAGAACGTGACGGGTTTCACGATTACAGGCAGCTGCCTGTCCATTATATCTCTGCTCTGTCTTTCCATGAGCCTCCCCCTCTCTCTCCCTCCCTGTGTCCCCCCACCCCTCTGACCCCCCGTCTCTGCACCCCTGAGGCCCCAGAGAGCCGGGCTGAGGTCCGAAGAGCTGTCCTGTAACTGCTGTCGGACAAGCTTGCTCTGTCCCTGAGGCTGTGAGCGGTGATCCAGCGTCAGAGCCTGAGGGACAGCCAGCCGAGGTCTCTAATAATAATAATAATAATAATAATAATAATAATAATAATAATAATGTAAATTGCTGTCGGAATCCGACTGACCTGAGAGTTCTAGAGTCTCTGGTTTAGTTTCAAACCTGTTTTTGTTCAAAGAGCAGAAGCAGAGAGACTGAGCAGAGAGATGGAGCTGTGAGTCTGTCTGTGTCCTCGTGTTTGTCCCTGTGACCGTGTCTCTCTGTGTCCTCGTGTCTGTCTGTCTGTCTCTGTGACTGTGTCTGGTCCTCGTGTCTGTCCCTGTGACTGTGTCTCTCTGTGTCCTCGTGTCTGTCTGTCTGTTTCTGTGACTGTGTCTGGTCCTCGTGTCTGTCCCTGTGACTGTGTCTCTCTGTGTCCTTGTGTCTGTCTGTCTCTGTGACTGTGTCTGTGTCCTTGTGTCTGTCTCTGTGACTGTTTCTGAATGTCTCTCTGTGTCCTTCTGTCTGTGCCTGTGACTGTGTCTCTCTGTGTCCTTCTGTCTGTCTGTCTTGTCTTTCTGTGTCCTCATGTCTGTCTGTCTCTGTGACTGTGTCTGAGTGTCTCTGTGTCCTTGTCTCTGTCTGTCTCTGTGTCTCTCTATCCTTGTGTCTGTATCCCTGACTGTTTCTGAGTGTCTCTATGTGTCCTTCTGTCTGTCTCTGTGACTGAGTCTCTCTGTGTCCTCGTGTCTGTCTGTCTCTGTGGCTGTCTCCCTGTCCTTGCGTCTCTCTGTCTCTGTGTCTTTGTCTATCCTTGTGTCTGACTGTGTGACTGTGTGTCTGAGTAGCGCTCTCACTGTCCTGGTGTCTGTCTCTGGGACTGGGTTTCTGAGTGTCTGTCTTTCTGTCTGTGTGTCGCTGTGACATTTTTATACCCATGTTTTGAATTTAAAACACAACGTCCTTAAGCTTGCAGATCATCCTCTCTCTGTGGTCGAAACAGATCACAGGGCTAGAAAGAGCCAGCAGCTATAGAATATGGCCCTGTGGCAGCCCCACTGGAGACCAGCAGTGTGAGCCTGGCCAGTACCTGGAGGGGAGACGGAGAGTGGGACCAGCAGGGGGCGCTCACAGTACAATCGACAACACCACGCACAGTGCACAGTACATCACGACACAGTAAATACCGAGGAATGACCATCCCCCACACCCTGCACAGAACCGCACAGCCCAGCAGCACCAGTCCGAGATTTCTCAGCCGGCAGGTCTCTGCGGGTTGTCCAATGTCCTCTATGTCCTCTGCAGCTGGGCTGGGTCTTGTCCTCAGAGCCTGAGTGTCCCCGGCGTCTCTCTCTACAGGCCTGTGACAGCAGAGACAGGAGAGAGGGAGGCAGCTGGGACAGAGGCCAGCAGGGAGCACTTAGACCAAGGTTAGGGGCTGAGAGGACACGACAGAGAGCATGCTGGGAGGGCTCATGACAGTGATAATAATAGACCAAACATTTACAGCAACACCACCTTATTGAGAGACAGGCTCAGTGGCTGTTCCTTTAACTCTGGTGAGCGTCTACCCCCTTTACTACTGTCCTCTCTGGACAGACAGGTCTGTCAGTGTCCACTGTCTGTGTCCAGGCTGTGGTCACTGAGCCTGTCCTCTCTGGAGGGTCAGGTCTGTCAGTGTCCAGTGTGTGTGTCCAGGCTGTGGTCACTGAGCCTGTCCTCTCTGGAGGGTCAGGTCTGTCAGTGTCCACTGTCTGTGTCCAGGCTGTGGTCACTGAGCCTGTCCTCTCTGGGCGGCCAGGTCTGTCTGTGTCCAGTGTGTGTGTCCAGGCTGTGGTCACTGAGCCTGTCCTCTCTGGACGGTCAGGTCTGTCTGTGTCCAGTGTGTGTGTCCAGGCTGTGGTCACTGAGCCTGTCCTCTCTGGACAGTCAGGTCTGTCAGTGTCCAGTGTCTGTGTCCAGGGTGTGGTCAGTCTCAGTCAGTTCATGTGTCAGATAATGTTTCAGTTGGTCAGTCAGTGTGTCAGGCAGTGTGTCGGTGTGTCAGTCGGTGTGTCAGGCAGTGTGTTGATCAGTGTGTCAGTCGGTGTGTCAGTGTGTTGATCAGTGTGTCAGGCAGTGTGTAGGTGTGTCAGTGTGTCGATCAGTGTGTCGGTGTGTCAGGCGGTGTGTCTCTCTCTTCAGAGCTCCAGAGAGCCCTGACGCTGGTCCGTCTCTCACAAGAGATCCAGGCATCCAATCAGGGCCGAGCTGCCCTCCTCCAGAACAGGTCAGGGCGGCTGTCCTTCCTCGCCTCCTCTTCCTTTAGTGATAGTGATGACTGACCACAGGACCTCCTTTCCCACGAGGCTCAGATTGTTACACCTAGTAAATCTAACAGCAAGAAACACTCCTTTACACAGAGGGTGGTGGGGGTGGGGAACAAGCTGCCCAGCCCTGTTGTGAGAGCTGATACCCTGGCTTCTCTCCAGACACAGCTGGGTGAGCTCCTCCAGTCAGGACAGGAGGCTCTTCTGTACACAGAGGGTGGTGGGGGTGGGGAACAAGCTGCCCTGCCCTGTGGTTGAAGCCGATACCCTGGCTTCTCTCCAGACACAGCTGGGTGACCTCCTCCAGTCAGGACAGGTGGCTCTTCTGTACACAGAGGGTGGTGGGGGTGGGGAACAAGCTGCCCAGCCCTGTGGTTGAAGCCGATACCCTGGCTTCTCTCCAGACACAGCTGGGTGAGCTCCTCCAGTCAGGACAGGAGGCTCTTCTGTACACAGAGGGTGGTGGGGGTGGGGAACAAGCTGCCCAGCCCTGTTGTGAGAGCTGATACCCTGGCTTCTCTCCAGACACAGCTGGGTGAGCTCCTCCAGTCAGGACAGGAGGCTCTTCTGTACACAGAGGGTGGTGGGAGTGGGAAACAAGCTGCCCAGCCCTGTGGTTGAAGCCGATACCCTGGCTTCTCTCCAGACACAGCTGGGTGAGATGAGACCCTGTGAGGCTCTTAAAGCTTAAACTGAGGTCTATCCCGTTGCCTGCTGGGATAGACTGGGGCTCCCTCTCCACCCTGCATTGGATAAGCGGCTAGAAAATGGACAGATGCAGAGATCATGGTTATCGATCCCGGTTATTGATCTCACAGTAAGAAGCACCTCAGGCAGCTGCTGTGCCAGTTCAAGTCCCTGGAAGTGGGGGTCCCCCGCCTGCGGTACAGCGACACCCCAAAACTACACCCTCTGCTGCTCTGCGTGGAGGCTGAGGTAATGTGGGAAGCGATTGCATTGATTATCTATCGATGGTAAATGACCGTGACTATTGCTGTTGTGGTCGGGGGGCCCGGAGTGGAGGATGATGCGATAGGAAGCACGCTGGAGCTGCTGTCTCGTGGCTCCGGGTTCGAGTACAGTCTGGGGAGCCTTCTGTGGGGAGCCTGCATGCTCCCTCATTGTCTGAGTGTGATCTCCCCCAGTGGTCAAGTCCACCCAGGACTCAGAGGTCGCTGGCCAGGATAGCTGGATCCTGAAATTGTCATGTGAGAGAGTGATACTTCTCTACCAGCCTGAAACCTCTCGGGCACTGAATCTACCCCCCTCTCTCCTCTCAGCCCAGTCTCACCCTCAGCCACCTGGACATCCTGATGTCCATCAGTGACGTCATCCCCGACCCCATGGCCTCTGGCCGGGTCACCAAAATTCAGTTCCAGGATCTCAACGTCACCTTCAGGACAGCAGGGCAACACAACAGGTCAGTGTGTCTGTATGAACCCCTCTCTCTCTCTCTCTCTCAGTGCAGTGTTAATGTACTGGAGTGTCCAGTCAGTGTGTGTGTATTAACCCCTCTCTCTCTCAGTGCAGTGTTCATGTACTGGAGTGTCCAGTCAGTGTGTCTGTATGAACCCCCCTCTCTCTCAGTGCAGTGTTAATGTACTGGAGTGTCCAGTCAGTGTGTCTGTATGAACCCCTCTCTCTCTCAGTGCAGTGTTAATGTACTGGAGTGTCCAGTCAGTGTGTCTGTATGAACCCCTCTCTCTCTCAGTGCAGTGTTAATGTACTGGAGTGTCCAGTCGGTGTGTCTGTATGAACCCCTCTCTCTCTCAGTGCAGTGTTCATGTACTGGAGTGTCCAGTCAGTGTGTGTATTAACCCCTCTCTCTCTCAGTGCAGTGTTAATGTACTGGAGTGTCCAGTCAGTGTGTCTGTATGAACCCCTCTCTCTCTCAGTGCAGTGTTAATGTACTGGAGTGTCCAGTCAGTGTGTCTGTATGAACCCCTCTCTCTCTCAGTGCAGTGTTAATGTACTGGAGTGTCCAGTCGGTGTGTCTGTATGAACCCCTCTCTCTCTCAGTGCAGTGTTAATGTACTGGAGTGTCCAGTCAGTGTGTCTGTATGAACCCCTCTCTCTCTCAGTGCAGTGTTAATGTACTGGAGTGTCCAGTCAGTGTGTCTGTATGAACCCCTCTCTCTCTCAGTGCAGTGTTAATGTACTGGAGTGTCCAGTCAGTGTGTCTGTATGAACCCCTCTCTCTCTCAGTGCAGTGTTAATGTACTGGAGTGTCCAGTCAGTGTGTCTGTATGAACCCCTCTCTCTCTCAGTGCAGTGTTAATGTACTGGAGTGTCCAGTCAGTGTGTGTGTATGAACCCCTCTCTCTCTCAGTGCAGTGTTAATGTACTGGAGTGTCCAGTCAGTGTGTCTGTATGAACCCCTCTCTCAGGTGGTTGATCACCTGCTCGGACCTGCAGACCCAGGCCCAGCTGCTGTGCTCGGGGCTGCGGGTCAGGGTGCAGGGCGGGGGGGCGGTTCAGCTCCGCTGTGTCCAGCACGACGCGCTCGTGAGGCGGGAGTACCAGCGGGGCCTGCGGATCGCTAGGGGGCGCCACCGGCTGATGGAGACCCTGTCCCTGGAGGGGCGGACGGACCCCCGGGGCAGCACGGCCGTCCAGCCCGCAGAAACAGCCCAGCAGACGTTCCTGTGACCCCTGCGGACGGTGCCGGTCAGCCACAGACCCCCCCAGGCTGGCAGAGGACTGATCTGTCTGCCCTTCCCACGCTGCCCAGCCTTCCCAGCTGCCTGAGGGGCCAGCGGACTGGCTGGACAGACCGGGGCTCCAGACCTCCGGAATAAAGGATTCGGTCCTCAAGCATTTCTGTTCGTTTGTGTCTTTCCCTGTCTGTCTCTCCACCTGCCTCACTGCCGGCCTGCCTGTCTGTCTGCTTTCTCAATGACTACAGGACAGCCTGACTGTCTCTCCATCACTGGACACACACACACACACACACACACACACCAGGGCCAGTCCATCACAGGACACACACACACACACCAGGGCCAGTCCATCACAGGACACACACACACACACCAGGGCCAGTCCATCACAGGACACACACACACACACACTCACACCAGGGCCAGTCCATCACAGGACACACACACACACACTCACACCAGGGCCAGTCCATCACAGGACACACACACACACACTCACACCAGGGCCAGTCCATCACAGGACACACACACACTCACACCAGGGCCAGTCCATCACAGGACACACACACACACTCACACCAGGGCCAGTCCATCACAGGACACACACACACACACACTCACACCAGGGCCAGTCCATCACAGGACACACTCACACACACCACGGCCAGTCCAACACAGGACACACACAGACACACACACACTCACACCAGGGCCAGTCCATCACAGGACACACACACACTCACACCAGGGCCAGTCCATCACAGGACACACACACACACTCACACCAGGGCCAGTCCATCACAGGACACACTCACACACACCACGGCCAGTCCAACACAGGACACACACAGACACACACACACTCACACCAGGGCCAGTCCATCACAGGACACACTCACACACACACACAGACACACACACTCACACCAGGGCCAGTCCATCACAGGACACACTCACACACACACACACACTCACACCAGGGCCAGTCCATCACAGGACACACTCACACACACACACACACACACACACACACACACAGGGCCAGTTCTCCCAGAAGCCAAGGCAGCGGTTCTATCCACTCCGCCACCATGATGCCTAAACTCAGCTTTAACTGTAGTAGAGCTCAATTAGCATCGGGGTTGATGGCTGTTGAATTTGTTCAGTGTCACCCTCAAGCCAGTAGGTGGCGCCAAGTGTCTGGTGAAAACATTCTAACAGTTCTGAATAAGCACAACTGCCTGCACTAAAAATCCAAGTGACCGGCTGCCGACTCTAAACACCTTATCACAAATACTGTATACACACACCTGTACAGACTCTTACTGGAGACACTGTATAGACACACACACCTGTACAGACTCTTACTGGAGACACTGTATAGACACACACCTGTACAGACTCTTACTGGAGACACTGTATAGACACACACACCTGTACAGACTCTTACTGGAGACACTGTACAGACACACACCTGTACAGACTCTTACTGGAGACACTGTATAGACACACACCTGTACAGACTCTTACTGGAGACACTGTATAGACACACACCTGTACAGACTCTTACTGGAGACACTGTATAGACACACACCTGTACAGACTCTTACTGGAGACACTGTATAGACACACACACCTGTACAGACTGTTACTGGAGACACTGTACAGACACACACCTGTACAGACTCTTACTGGAGACACTGTACAGACACACACCTGTACAGACTCTTACTGGAGACACTGTACAGACACACACCTGTACAGACTCTTACTGGAGACACTGTATAGACACACACACCTGTACAGACTCTTACTGGAGACACTGTACAGACACACACCTGTACAGACTCTTACTGGAGACACTGTATAGACACACACCTGTACAGACTCTTACTGGAGACACTGTACAGACACACCCCTGTATAGACTCTTACTGGAGACACTGTACAGACACACACCTGTACAGACTCTTACTGGAGACACTGTACAGACACACACCTGTACAGACTCTTACTGGAGACACTGTATAGACACACACCTGTACAGACTCTTACTGGCTTCATTGTAAATGCAGGCTTGAACTGTTCCCAGAATTAGAGCACATGGTATATACATGATATAAATAACAATTTGTGTAAGATGTTAATATTTAAAAATAAACTAACCCAGTTTCAAAATTAATAATTAACAGAGTTGGTCCAAAGTTCATTTGTTTAACCTTTGACTTCCTGTGTCCCACAATGCACAGCGGGAGTGTTTGAGACCGTGCTCTGCGTGACTCACAGGTGCGTCAGCTTTCTGTTCTTATACTGTACCTGTAGGCCTTTAAGAGATCATAGAGTTTTGAAGATTTCGCTCTCTTTTCCCTAGAGTGTACGATGGCTGCAAGGAGAGAGATGACAAGAGTTGGAATTGTGGGATACGGACACTTAGGTTAGTCCTCCAGCTGTCTTTGCAAGCTGTTTGTCTCGAAAGTCTGGGTTGTCTCTCTCTCTCCCTCTCTCTCTCTCCCTCTCTCTGTCTCTCTCGCTCTCAATTCAATTCAATTCAAGGTGCTTTATTAGCATGACCGATGGGTACAATCAGTGTTGCCAAAGCAAATAAAAATAATAAAATTAACATGGAACAAAACAAAAAATAGAGTAAAATAAAACCTACAGACATGTTACAGACATTTACAACAAAGACATATTATAAAATATTGACATATACTGTAGGCGGCTGGAGCATTACTGGGAGACAGACTCACTGTTCCTCAGGCTGTGACAGGAGATCACATACTGGGCTGCCAGATCTCTGTCTCCTCGGTCTCGCGCAGAAATTGTTCTGAGGTGCTGCTTGAAAGTGTCATTCTAAACCCTCTCATTGCAGGGACACAGTTGCCATGTGTGACAGATTTTTCCAGCTGAAAAGCGGGGATAATCTCGTCACAAAGTGTTGGACATGTTGGCATGAGATCTAGCATATGTAACTGTTGCCTGCAAACACCCATTCCCGCTGAGAGGGGGGCTGTAGTCAGGTTATAAAACCCCCTGAAAATACCCGAGTTCACATCTCTACGGGAAGATGGTGTGCCTTCCTGGGCCTTCTCTGAAACGTGTTTCTTTCGGAAACGCCTGAAACCTCACCCCCGAGCTCCGCCGGTCCGCGCCGTGACTCTGCGATGGCGGGGGAGGGAATGTCTCAGCTCCTGCTGGCTTCGGCCTCTTTCCCCCTCTGTCCAGGGCAGCACCTGGTGGCCAGGATCCAGGAGGAGGGCGGGGCTGTGGGATTGCGGCTGGCGTTCGTGTGGAACAGGAGCACCGAGAGGCTGAGAGAGACCGTGACCCCTGACCTCATCCTCACCGACCTCAGGGAGTTCGCAGAGAGGTGACACCGGACACAGACAGATCTGGACACCCAGAGAGGACAGGCCCAGTGACCACAGCCCAGACACAGACACTGGACACAGACAGATCTGGACACCCAGAGAGGACAGGCTCAGTGACCACAGCCTGGACACAGACACTGGACACAGACAGATCTGGACACCCAGAGAGGACAGGCTCAGTGACCACAGCCCAGACACAGACACTGGACACAGGTAGACCTGACGGTTGAGAAAGGACAGACTCAGAGACCACAGCCTGGACATACATACTGGACACAGACACCTGGCTGTCCAGAGGGGACAGGCTCAGTGACTACAGCCTGGACACATACACTGGACACAGACACCTGGCTGTCCAGAGAGGACAGGCTCAGTGACTACAGCCTGGACACAGACATTGGACACAGACACCTGGCTGTCCAGAGTTACACATTAAAGTAAATGAAACTGTCAGGATTTGAATGTGAGAGAGAAAAGGAGACGAGTGACCCATTGTGTGTTTCAGGGGCGCTGATATAATAGTGGAGGTGTGTCACCCTGATATTGTGCGAGAGCATGGTGCTCACTTCCTGTCCCACTCGGACTTCATGGTAAAGCATCTGTGAACCTACACGCTTGGCTCTCTGTCTCTCTTGGCCTCTGCACAAATAATCAATATTGTTTTATTGTCTCTGTAAGGCCATCAACATAATGAGCCTCTCTCTCTCAGTGCAGTGTTAATGTACTGGAGTGTCCAGTCAGTGTGTCTGTATGAACCCCCCTCTCTCTCAGTGCAGTGTTAATGTACTGGAGTGTCCAGTCAGTGTGTCTGTATTAACCCCTCTCTCTCTCAGTGCAGTGTTAATGTACTGGAGTGTCCAGTCAGTGTGTCTGTATTAACCCCTCTCTCTCTCAGTGCAGTGTTAATGTACTGGAGTGTCCAGTCAGTGTGTCTGTATGAACCCCTCTCTCTCAGTGCAGTGTTCATGTACTGGAGTGTCCAGTCAGTGTGTCTGTATGAACCCCTCTCTCTCTCAGTGCAGTGTTCATGTACTGGAGTGTCCAGTCAGTGTGTCTGTATTAACCCCTCTCTCTCTCAGTGCAGTGTTCATGTACTGGAGTGTCCAGTCAGTGTGTCTGTATTAACCCCTCTCTCTCTCAGTGCAGTGTTAATGTACTGGAGTGTCCAGTCAGTGTGTCTGTATGAACCCCTCTCTCTCTCAGTGCAGTGTTCATGTACTGGAGTGTCCAGTACTGTCTCTCTGTCTCTCTCTCAGGTTGGCTCTCCTTCAGTGTTGTCTGATCCTGAAGTGGAGAAGAGGCTCCGCGATGCAGCGATGCACCATGGGAAGACGCTGTACGTCCCCAGCGGTGCATTGTGGGGCGCCCAGGACATCCAGAGAATGAGTGACAGTGGGACGCTGCAGGTGAGCGAGACAGGGGCAGTCCAGGCAGACGGGCCGAGCTCCAGCTGCACCCCTATCCCAACCCCGGTCTCCGTGCCGCCCTCTCCCAGGCGCTCCGAATCCGGATGTCCAAGCACCCCTCCTGCTTCCGCCTCGGCCCCGAGCTGCGCCGCGATTGGTCGGAGGGGGAGGGGAGGCGGGTCCTGTTCAGCGGCCCGGTGCGCGACCTTTGCCCCCTGGCGCCCAACAACGTCAACAGCATGGCCGCCGCCGCCATGGCCGCCCCCGCGCTGGGCTTCGGCGGGGTGAAGGGCGAGATTGTGTCCGACACTGGGTGGGTCTGGCTGTCTGGCTGTCCCGTCTGCTGCCGTGTCAGTGCGAGGGGATCGGTTTAGAAATCCATCTCTAACAGCCTGATTCACGTGTGACCAGGTCCGCCCCCCGTAACATCCCAACATGCACTGGAGCGTGCAGCAGGCCCCCACCCTTCCCATGAGAAATGAAGTACTACTGCGTCAGCTTTAAGGGTTCAAATACCGCTCATCGAAGTTAGTAGAACCCTGCAGTCATCAGCTGAAACAGACAACATGAATCGCTCCTCTGTGTCCAGAGGATGCCTGCACTTTCCCTCTCTGCCTGTGTGATCAGTACGGCCCACTGGAGTGCACAGGGCGATGAATCTGTCAGAGAGCCGGCACAGTCATCTCCAGCCTCAAGTGTCTGTATGAACCCCCCTCTCTCTCTCAGTGCAGTGTTAATGTACTGGAGTGTCCAGTCAGTGTGTCTGTATGAACCCCTCTCTCTCTCAGTGCAGTGTTCATGTACTGGAGTGTCCAGTCATTGTGTCTGTATTAACCCCTCTCTCTCTCAGTGCAGTGTTAATGTACTGGAGTGTCCAGTCATTGTGTCTGTATTAACCCCTCTCTCTCTCAGTGCAGTGTTAATGTACTGGAGTGTCCAGTCAGTGTGTGTGTATTAACCCCTCTCTCTCTCAGTGCAGTGTTAATGTACTGGAGTGTCCAGTCATTGTGTCTGTATTAACCCCTCTCTCTCTCAGTGCAGTGTTAATGTACTGGAGTGTACTGGAGTGTGTCTGTATTAACCCCTCTCTCTCAGTGCAGTGTTAATGTACTGGAGTGTCCAGTCAGTGTGTCTGTATTAACCCCTCTCTCTCAGTGCAGTGTTAATGTACTGGAGTGTCCAGTCAGTGTGTCTGTATGAAGCTCTCTCTCTCTCAGTGCAGTGTTAATGTACTGGAGTGTACTGGAGTGTGTCTGTATTAACCCCTCTCTCTCTCAGTCTCAGTCAGTATCACGTGGTGGAAATTGAGGTCACTGGTCCCAATGGCTTCTCAGTCACTACAGTCAGACGAAATCCTGCAGAACTGGGAGCTGTTACTGGGAGAGCCACCTACCAGTCCTTCTGGAGCAGCCTGCTGGGTGTGTATGGTGTTGATTTGCACCAGGCGGTTTCCCTGTGTCGATGTGTTTTTCCTACCTGTGCATCGCAGCTCCGGGCTCACAGCCCTCCTCTCTCTCTTTCAGTGTGTCAAGGGCACGGAGGAAGAGTCTTCCTCTGCTGACGAAGGACAAGCAGCCTGGCAGACAGGGAGTGTGAGAACGCTTCTAAACAGCGCACAATCTCTCGGCCCATGTAGATGTTTCAGGGATTCAGGGACCTGCTGATACACACTGACACTCTTCCTGACTAACACATAGACACACTGATGACTACTCTGCACTGATTAACACTCTGCCTTATTGATGCAGTCTCTCTGACACCATAACTGACCCTATAACACTATAAGTCTGATTGACACTCTCTGACACTATAACACTGTCTGACACTCTGACTAACCCTATAGCACTGTCTGATCAACACTCTGATTGACACTACAACACTGTCAGATTGACACTTACTGACACTATAACACTGTGTGATCAACACTCTGACTGACACTACAACACTGTCAGATTGACACTTACTGACACTATAACACTTTCTGATCAACACTCTGACTGACACTGCAACACTGTCAGATTGACACTTACTGACACTATAACCTTGTCTGATCAACACTCTGACTGACACTGCAACACTGTCAGATTGACACTTACTGACACTATAACACAGTCTGATTGACACTCTGACACTATAACACAGTCTGATTGACACTCTGACTGACACTACAACACCTTCTGATTGACACTCTGACACTATAACACAGTCTGATTGACACTCTGACTGACACTATAACACAGACTGATTGACACTCTGACTGACACTACAACACTGTCTGATTGACACTCTGACACTACAACACTGTCAGATTGACACTTACTGACACTATAACACTTTCTGATCAACACTCTGACTGACACTGCAACACTGTCAGATTGACACTTACTGACACTATAACACAGTCTGATTGACACTCTGACACTATAACACAGTCTGATTGACACTCTGACTGACACTACAACACCTTCTGATTGACACTCTGACACTATAACACAGTCTGATTGACACTCTGACTGACACTATAACACAGACTGATTGACACTCTGACTGACACTACAACACTGTCTGATTGACACTCTGACACTACAACACTGTCTGATTGACACTCTGACTGACACTATAAAACAGTCTGAGTGACGCTTCTGAAGAAACGCACAGCATCGGCTTCAACCTCATATCTGGGTGTCTTGTTCCATACTTCTGCCCCCCTCTGTGTAAAGCTCTGTCTCCTGATCCTGCTGGTCAGTGCAGGACCCAGATGTTTCGCCCCGTTCTTTCATTCCTGTTGCAACAGTAATCCTCAGAGGTTCACTGGGCTGACCTTGACTGATGCCTGGCTCCCCCGGACGCTCTCTGTCTGAGACTCTGGATGTTCTCAGAAGGGCGTCAATAAACTGCATTGTGATGAAAATCTATTTTCTGTCCCCCTCTTATTGAAGAATGTGTTTGGATCCGTGCAGACAGTGTCTTATTTCCACTTCAGAGCCACGGACCTCCAAGGTACACATCTCTCCAGAAACACGATTTGAACTGCACCTGTGCACAAGACCCTGACCTTCGATTCCATCACCATTTACTTACTTCTTGTCTAGGAGAGATACTAGACAGTACCAATCTTAGGTGATCTGGTCTACAGTGATTACTGGGTTATTAAAGATCCCTTATAAAGATTCCACGCGCATCGTTTGTAAAAGTAGGGGTGTTGGTCCCCAGTGACCTGGCTGACCTCCAGTCTAGTCTTCCTACAGCTGCTCTCAATCCACCTGGTGCAGACGATTCTCTCTCCTCCCCCTGATCTGTGTGCAGTGAGGCTGCTGGTGCAGAATGATCACTGCGCGTCTCCCAGGTGGGGCTGCTGGTGCAGAATGATCACTGCGCGTCTCCCAGGTGGGGCTGCTGGTGCAGAATGATCACTGTGCGTCTCCCAGGTGGGGCTGCTGGTGCAGAATGATCACTGTGTGTCTCCCAGGTGGGGTGACTGGTGCAGAATGATCACTGCGCGTCTCCCAGGTGGGGCTGCTGGTGCAGAATGATCACTGCGCGTCTCCCAGGTGGGGCTGCTGGTGCAGAATGATCACTGTGTGTCTCCCAGGTGGGATTACAGGTACAGAATGATCACTGTGTGTCTCCCAGGTGGGGTGACTGGTGCAGAATGATCACTGCGTGTCTCCCAGGTGGGGTTACTGGTGCAGAATGCTCACTGTGCGTCTCCCAGGTGGGGCAGCTGGTGCAGAATGATCACTGTGTGTCTCCCAGGTGGGGTTACTGGTGCAGAATGATCACTGTGCCTCTCCCTGGTGGGGTTACTGGTGCAGAATGACCACTGTGTGTCTCCCAGGTGGGGTTACTGGTGCAGAATGATCACTGTGCATCTCCCAGGTGGAGTTACTGGTGTAGAATGATCACTGTGCGTCTCCCAGGTGGGGCTACTGGTGCAGAATGATCACTGTGTCTCCCAGGTGGGGTTACTGGTGCAGAATGATCACTGTGCGTCTCCCAGGTGGGGCAGCTGGTGCAGAATGATCACTGTGTGTCTCCCAGGTGGGGCAGCTGGTGCAGAATGATCACTGTGTGTCTCCCAGGTGGGGTGACTGGTGCAGAATGATCACTGCGCGTCTCCCAGGTGGGGCTGCTGGTGCAGAATGATCACTGTGTGTCTCCCAGGTGGGGTGACTGGTGCAGAATGATCACTGCGCGTCTCCCAGGTGGGGTTACTGGTGCAGAATGATCACTGTGCATCTCCCAGGTGGGGCTGCTGGTGCAGAATGATCACTGTGCGTCTCCCAGGTGGGGTTACTGGTGCAGAATGATCACTGCGCGTCTCCCAGGTGGAGTTACTGGTGCAGAATGCTCACTGTGCGTCTCCCAGGTGGGGCTGCTGGTGCAGAATGATCACTGTGTGTCTCCCAGATGGGGGCTGCTGGTGCAGAATGATCACTGTGCGTCTCCCGGGTGAGACTGCTTAATTAATTGATTGTCATTAATATTAAAAGCAATGCACCACGACCTGGGGCACACGCGTGATTGTGGATCAGGTCGGAGAACCGGACCTGCTGGCTTTAAGGAGACAGCCGGTGCTCACACAGTACGTTATTATGGGCCACCGTCGAAAACCAGGAAGCACAACATTTTTTGGAAACCTTTATTATCGTAAGAACACAAATACACACTGTAATCCAGTTACACTCAGTGGAAAAAAAAGCTTAAACAAGGTAAATAAAGATAAGCTTTCGTGTTGTCTGTAAATACGCCTTTGCACCTCTTGTAAACTCTTCAAACACAGGTCTCTCCCCAGACCCTTTCACTCTGTACATGCAACGACGTGCAAATATCAAAATTAAAAAGTCCACCGCAAAAGATATTTTCATATTTCAACAAAAAAAAAAGATTAATTAAAAATTGAACACACACCAGGAAGCAACATTGGACGCCTGGCGGACGCGGCACTGCCTGACGAGCTCAAAAAAAAAAAATGAGTTGCCAGGGAACGGCAGTTGCTAGGGAAACGCAGTTAAATTGGGCGGGCGGGGAACTGCGGGG
Organism: Lepisosteus oculatus; assembly: GCF_040954835.1. Classification (NCBI taxonomy): domain Eukaryota; kingdom Metazoa; phylum Chordata; class Actinopteri; order Semionotiformes; family Lepisosteidae; genus Lepisosteus; species Lepisosteus oculatus. The sequence continues at coordinate 1,370,676 of NC_090702.1, forward strand.
ACCCCGGTCACCTGATCAGGGGCGCCCAGCGGACAAACCCGCACTTGTCAATAAAGTTTTTTCGATTGTTACCTAGTAACCGACCGACTCGACCTATTGAGGAACCCAGCAACAGGAAGCGCGGCAGGAAGCGATGGCCGGGACAGCCAATCGGAAGGCGGGGAGGGAGGCTACGGGCCGATAGTAACCAATCACAGGCCAGAAACGGCAGGAAAGGCGTCTGGATTGACGGGGATTCGAACCAATGGGCGGCCGCGGAGCGAGTTCGGTTGCAGCGCATCGGACAGTACCAGCTTCGCCGTTGAAAGATAACAAATTAAGGTAAGCCGTTTCTTGGCGTTTATTTTTACATTGAAATGCAATGATTCACTCCCGTGTCTGATTTTTAAAATGTGACAGTGTTGTTTTGTCTGTGTGGAGCGTAAATACATGTGTGTATTCTTCACCGGAGAGCCGAGCACAGAGAACCGGAATCCGATAAACATTTGTCATCGGGCAAAATTCAAGAAGTGTGATTTTCAACTTCTTCACCGTGCACAGACAGATGTCTGTTTTTTGGCAAAACAAGCCCGCTAACATGCACGAGTGGCTTGAATTAAAGACCATTGTCACGGGGAGGCCGAGAGAAAGGAGAAAGATCAGTTGCTGTAAACGTGAAACTCACCGTTTCTGAAAATGTTGTGAAATTGTTGTGAAACCCTGATAATACTGAGGTTAATCATACAACATCTACAGTAAAAACAGTCTGTACAGGTGCGTGTCTATACAGTGTCCAGTCAGTGTGTCTGTATGAACCCCTCTCTCTCTCAGTGCAGTGTTAATGTACTGGAGTGTCCAGTCAGTGTGTGTGTATTAACCCCTCTCTCTCTCAGTGCAGTGTTAATGTACTGGAGTGTCCAGTCAGTGTGTCTGTACTAACCCCCCTCTCTCTCAGTGCAGTGTTAATGTACTGGAGTGTCCAGTCAGTGTGTGTGTATGAACCCCTCTCTCTCTCAGTGCAGTGTTCATGTACTGGAGTGTCCAGTCAGTGTGTCTGTATTAACCCCTCTCTCTCTCAGTGCAGTGTTCATGTACTGGAGTGTCCAGTCAGTGTGTCTGTATTAACCCCTCTCTCTCTCAGTGCAGTGTTAATGTACTGGAGTGTCCAGTCAGTGTGTCTGTATGAACCCCTCTCTCTCTCAGTGCAGTGTTAATGTACTGGAGTGTCCAGTCAGTGTGTCTGTATGAACCCCTCTCTCTCAGTGCAGTGTTAATGTACTGGAGTGTCCAGTCAGTGTGTCTGTATGAACCCCTCTCTCTCTCAGTGCAGTGTTCATGTACTGGAGTGTCCAGTCAGTGTGTGTGTATTAACCCCTCTTTCTCTCAGTGCAGTGTTCATGTACTGGAGTATTGACCCCTCTCTCTCTCGGTCTGGTTCCCAGTATGCGGATGGGAGGAGGGGATGGACAGCAGGAGGATGACCGCGAGAGACCTGTGTGAGATCGATGACCTCACCACTAGCCTGGTGCTTGACCCCCTGCTGGGCTTCAGCACTCACAAGATGAACATCAGGTAACCGTGCAGAAACCGGCCCGCTTGACTGGTGCAGCTCTGAGGCTCTGCTGCTGGTGTCCGCGAGACGACGTTCAGGTGTCACTGGACACGGCGAGCGTTCTCTGCTTCTCCTCCCCTAACGTGCTGCCTCACAGTGGAACACACAGAATCAGGGTGTGGAAGATGAGCCTCTGGTTGGACATCTCTGCTATGTTAACATGAATTGATCATATAATAATAATAATAATAATAATAATAATAATCATTACCTTATTGTACAATGGCTTCTACAGCGCTGTGCACACGTACCCCTACTGCTCCTGCAGTGTGCACACGTACCCCTACTGCTCCTGCAGTGTGCACACGTACCCCTACTGCTCCTGCAGTGTGCACACGTACCCCTACTGCTCCTGCAGTGTGCACACGTACCCCTACTGCTCCTGCAGTGTGCACACGTACCCCTACTGCTCCTGCAGTGTGCACACGTACCCCTACTGCTCCTGCAGTGTGCACACGTACCCCTACTGCTCCTGCAGTGTGCACACGTACCCCTACTGCTCCTGCAGTGTGCACACGTACCCCTACTGCTCCTGCAGTGTGCACACGTACCCCTACTGCTCCTGCGCTGTGCACACGTACCCCTACTGCTCCTGCGCTGTGCACACGTACCCCTACTGCTCCTGCAGTGTGCACACGTACCCCTACTGCTCCTGCGCTGTGCACACGTACCCCTACTGCTCCTGCAGTGTGCACACGTACCCCTACTGCTCCTGCAGTGTGCACACGTACCCCTACTGCTCCTGCGGTGTGCACACGTACCCCTACTGCTCCTGCAGTGTGCACACGTACCCCTACTGCTCCTGCAGTGTGCACACGTACCCCTACTGCTCCTGCAGTGTGCACACGTACCCCTACTGCTCCTGCAGTGTGCACACGTACCCCTACTGCTCCTGCAGTGTGCACACGTACCCCTACTGCTCCTGCGCTGTGCATACGTACCCCTACTGCTCCTGCAGTGTGCACACGTACCCCTACTGCTCCTGCGCTGTGCACACGTACCCCTACTGCTCCTGCAGTGTGCACACGTACCCCTACTGCTCCTGCAGTGTGCACACGTACCCCTACTGCTCCTGCAGTGTGCACACGTACCCCTACTGCTCCTGCAGTGTGCACACGTACCCCTACTGCTCCTGCAGTGTGCACACGTACCCCTACTGCTCCTGCAGTGTGCACACGTACCCCTACTGCTCCTGCTGTGTGCACACGTACCCCTACTGCTCCTGCAGTGTGCACACGTACCCCTACTGCTCCTGCAGTGTGCACACGTACCCCTACTGCTCCTGCAGTGTGCACACGTACCCCTACTGCTCCTGCAGTGTGCACACGTACCCCTACTGCTCCTGCGCTGTGCACACGTACCCCTACTGCTCCTGCAGTGTGCACACGTACCCCTACTGCTCCTGCAGTGTGCACACGTACCCCTACTGCTCCTGCAGTGTGCACACGTACCCCTACTGCTCCTGCGCTGTGCACACGTACCCCTACTGCTCCTGCGCTGTGCACACGTACCCCTACTGCTCCTGCGCTGTGGACACGTACCCCTACTGCTCCTGCAGTGTGCACACGTACCCCTACTGCTCCTGCAGTGTGCACACGTACCCCTACTGCTCCTGCAGTGTGCACACGTACCCCTACTGCTCCTGCAGTGTGCACACGTACCCCTACTGCTCCTGCAGTGTGCACACGTACCCCTACTGCTCCTGCAGTGTGCACACGTACCCCTACTGCTCCTGCAGTGTGCACACGTACCCCTACTGCTCCTGCAGTGTGCACACGTACCCCTACTGCTCCTGCAGTGTGCACACGTACCCCTACTGCTCCTGCAGTGTGCACACGTACCCCTACTGCTCCTGCAGTGTGCACACGTACCCCTACTGCTCCTGCGCTGTGCACACGTACCCCTACTGCTCCTGCGCTGTGGACACGTACCCCTACTGCTCCTGCAGTGTGCACACGTACCCCTACTGCTCCTGCGCTGTGGACACGTACCCCTACTGCTCCTGCAGTGTGCACACGTACCCCTACTGCTCCTGCAGTGTGCACACGTACCCCTACTGCTCCTGCAGTGTGCACACGTACCCCTACTGCTCCTGCAGTGTGCACACGTACCCCTACTGCTCCTGCAGTGTGCACACGTACCCCTACTGCTCCTGCAGTGTGCACACGTACCCCTACTGCTCCTGCGCTGTGCACACGTACCCCTACTGCTCCTGCAGTGTCACACGTACCCCTACTGCTCCTGCAGTGTGCACACGTACCCCTACTGCTCCTGCAGTGTGCACACGTACCCCTAC